>NC_133653.1:70795284-71081510 GCF_009905375.1 Apium graveolens
ATAATCAAAACTCAGTCACACATCAAGACAATAATGAGGCCTCTTCATCTAGAGCTTATCTACCTCAACAAAGGAAATGGACTAAAAATCACCCTTTTGAGCTCATAATTGGTGATGCATCTTCTAGAGTTCAAACAAGGAGAGCAACTCAAGAAGAATGTCTATATAGCAGCTTCCTATCTAAGGAAGAACCAAAGAAGGTAGAAGAAGCTTTTTGGAATCCTGATTAGATTTTAGCTATGCAGGAGGAGCTAAACCAATTTGAAAGAAACAAGGTATGGAAGCTCGTACCCAAACCTAAAGGAAAGAATCCAATTGATACCAAGTGGGTATTCAGAAACAAGATGGATGAAAATGGCATAGTGGTAAGGAACAAAGCTAGATTGGTTGCTAAGGGCTACTGTCAACAAGAATGAATAGATTTTGATGAAACTTTTGCTCTTGTTGCAAGACTTGAAGCCATCAGAATCATCTTAGCCTATGCAGCTCATGCCAATTTCAAGGTCTATCAAATGGATGTCAAAAGTGCCTTTCTGAATGGAGATTTGGAGGAAGAAGTCTATGTTAGTCAGCCTCCTGGTTTTGAAGATCCAAATTTTCTAGAATATGTCTACTATCTTTTGAAGGCACTTTATGGATTGAAGCAAGCACCTAGAGCCTGGTATGACACTTTATCAAAGTTTCTTTTGGAAAATCACTTCACAAGAGGTACTGTTGATAAAACTTTATTCTTTAGAAATGTTAATGGCTCTAGTATACTTGTTCAACTTTATGTAGATGATATTATATTTGGCTCTACAGTTGAAAAACTTTGTAAAAAGTTTTCCAAACTGATGCAAAGGAAGTATGAAATGAGAATGATGGGAGAACTAACTTACTTTCTTAGTTTACAAGTTAAGCAAGTTAGTGATGGAATATTCATTAGTCAAACTAAATATATTCATGATCTTTTAAAGAAGTTTGATCTAATGGATTGCACATCTGCAAAAATTCACATGGCCACTGCAACTAAGCTTGAATTAAACACTACTGAAAAATTTGTGGATATTTCAAGTTATAGGGGCATGGTTGGCTCACTTCTGTACTTAACAGCTAGTAGGCCAGATATAATGTTTGCTACATGTCTTTGTGCTAGATTTCAGGCTGATCCTAGAGAATCTCACTTAGTACCTATTAAGAGAATTTTTAGATATCTTAAGGGAACACCAAAACTTGGCATTTGGTACCCTAGAGATTCTGGTTTTAATCTAACTGGTTATTTAGATACAGATTATGCAGGTTGTAAAATAGACAGAAAAAGTACAACAGGAACCTGGCAATTTCTAGGGAACAAGCTTGTGTCCCGGTTCAGTAAAAAGCAAAATTCAGTTTCTACTTCTACAAGTGAAGCTGGATATATTGCTGCTGGTAGTTGCTGTGCACATATTTTGTGGATGAAAAACCAATTGCTGGACTATGGTCTACAAGTGGATAGAATTCCCATTTTCTTTGATAATAGAAGTGCAATTGCCATCACTGAAAATCCAGTATATCATTCAAGGACAAAGCATATAGACATCAATTACCACTTCATTACGGAACATGTGATGAATGGTACTGTGGAACTTCATTTTGTTCCAAGTGAAAAGTAGCTTGCAAATATTTTTACCAAGTCACTTGATGAATCCACCTTTTCAAAGTTGGTAAGTGAGTTAGGTATGCTTAATTACTCTCAAATCATTTCAGATATTTTTGCAAGTTTTGATGCAGCCAGAAACTTAATTGATTTTTCTTTTTTGGATGAAATTTTAGCTAAGTCAAAATTTACATCCCTACGAATGATCATTATCCATCGAGTTTGATCATCCGTCGGAATATTATTTTTTAATAAAATCAATTACTTTTCTGGATTATTTTATAACCCGGCAGATAATTGTTTTATTCTCATCCATCAAATTGTCTCAATCTTAGCCGTTAAAACTCTAAACGTTATCCATTGGGTATACTTACAGTTTATAAGTATAACACGATGGATAAGTGACATAATTTTTACAGTTTATTTATTTTTAAACGGCAATTTTGGGCTATTTTGGTTTGTTACTTTATTTAACTTTATTATTTTTGACAGTTTATTTCAGAGATAATATAAAAGCAGAATTCATTTTTATTCTATTCTTTTATCATTCTCAAATCAATTGCTCTAACTTCCTTTCTTCTCCAAAGAAAATATTCTCTCTGCAAATTTGTCATTCTCTAACAATGGCACCAGTAGTCAAAATCATGTCTCAATCTGGATTTATCTTTGAAAAGAACAACTTTGTAGCTCTTATGAACAAGGAAATTCCACAGTCTGGAGACTTTCACAAGATGATGGACTTTGTGAAGAGCTGTAAACTCAGTTATGCTATGCTGAAATCACCCACAATCTACTATGAAGTTGTGGAGGAGATATGGACAACTGCCGTGTACAACTCTACTGACAAGACCATAACTTTCACTCTTAAAGGTAAGCAATTTTGCATTAATAGTGACATTATCAACGCATGCTTTAGAATTCCAAATAACACTTCTACTGTTCTACACACAGATACTGATATAGTTAACATGTTAAATTCTATGGGCTATGCACTTTCAACTTCTAAGTTAAGTGAGATTAAGAGGCTAGGTCTTAGAAAGGAATGGAGATATCTGTGTGATGTGGTAACCAAAGTATTTTCTGGTAAAATAAGCAATTTTGATTCTGTTAACATTTCTATGCTTAACATGCTTTATATGCTAGTTACTGATAAATACTTTAACTTCAGTAACATGATCTTGTTTGAATTAGGTTATAAGTTAGGAGAACTTAATAAGAGAGGTAAAAGTGTCTATTATGCTAGATTCTTTATGATGCTTTCTAACCATCTTATTGAGAATATTGTTGTTGAGAACCCAACCAATAAACTAAATTGTTGGGTTCAAAAAAGGAGAGACATTGCTGATCTCAACAGGTCAAGTCACCACAAAGAGGTTCCCCTCTTCTACTTTCCAATCATGGGGGGACCTCAAGTAAGTGAGGTAAGCACCACTGTCTCCAATCTTCCAACCTCTCACATTTCTTTGCCTTCAAGTGTAGCTATGGCATCTGTGTCAATGACCCAACAGATGCCTACCCAAGCTACCAAAACAATAATTTCAAAATCCAAAGCTAAGAAAGCCCCCTCTGGTTTCTCTCAAAAGAAATCAGTTACAAAAAATACTAAACACAGACAGGGGAGTGTGAAGGAGAGTGAGCAAGGTGAGGGACATGGTGAAAATCAAAGAAACCCTAAGGATAAGGTTGGTGAGATTAGTGTGCCCAAGCCTAGCCACACCACAGTTTCCCAACAAACTGTGGTTGTTAATGAGGAAGTCAGTTCAATTCTAGTTTCATCCTCCCAAAAGGATGTTACTATTGAAACAAGCTCCCAACCAGGAGCACAAACCAAGAGGGCTAGGGACACAAGTTCACCACAGACTTATGCCAAAAAGAAAAGATCTAAAACCTAAGGGGATGCACAGGGAACACAAACAGTGCAAACTAGCGCTAAAGACCCAATCACGGCACCATCTCAAAGTCAGATTAATGTGGCTCCAATAAATATGGAGTCACAGCCAAAATCATTAATAATTGAAGCACCTGAAACACCAAATTCACCCACACACTCACTGGATGTAGACATGATTCATACATCACTTCCAAATTCTCCATCTTTAACTCTATTGCAGAAGCCAAAAATCCAAGCAAGTGAGCATCATCTTTTAGATGATTTGCTGGCTCACTTTCCAATTCTTTCTGAGTCTGTTAAGACATCTATGCCCAAATTTTCATCAATCTGCACAGAGTCTACAATAGCCTCCACTCCAAGCTCATTCATTTCTTCTATCCCGATGGATATTGTTCATCCGTCGAGTAGTGATTGTATCCTGACGGAAGTGCCTAACAGCAGTCATCCGTCGGCTAGCCAAACTACTATCCCGATGGATATTCCTCATCCGTTGGGAGTCTCTGCACAACTTCAAATTCCTATAATTATCACAAGTTCCGATGACTTAGTAGTAGTATAATCACTCTTAGGACTGAGGGAAGGGAGTGAATTGAGTGAAAGGTTGGGTTGCTCCTAGGCAAAAGGAAAGAAAATGAGTGTACCAATGCAGACCATTTCTTCAGGTCTGGTAAAAGTGAGTGAGAGGAGTCCCACCTTAGATGGTGAAGGTGAGGGTGTGAGGGTGGGAAGCCAAGGGGAGCCCTTGATGCAACAAAAGAGATATTATGAGAGAAATGCAGGTACAGGAGTGATAAGGGTGGACACCATTGCTAGTGAGTCAATAAATGTCAATGATGCAAAAAGGGAGAGACTATTTCAGTAAGAATATCAAGCTGTCATAGATTCTATCTCCCTAGATGCTGAGATATTTACTCATCCTGTTATAGCTTATCAAACTCTAGCTGTACAGGGTAATGAGGAGGCTGAAAAGATGCTCAATCTAGTGCACACAACTGCTTCTCTACAAAGAGCAAAGGATGCAATCACTGCTATGCCATCTGATACTGGCAATGATTTTGAACTGGCTGAAGACTCTTTTGGGGATGCTGGTGGGGATGATGAGGAAGACAACATGGGCATAGGGGGGGATGCAGTCATTCCTTCCTGGATGCTAACCAAAGAATGTTCATACTCACATCTCCAATCCATATTATTCAAGCTCATTCATGACACCCTAATAGCCATTCAAGCATCCACAAATGCCAGCACAAAGAGATTACTTATAGAACATCTTGAAGCTCTATAGCTGCACAAGATTCAAGCTCTCCAACACAGTCAAATTATGGATGAAATAAAGCAAGAAGTTTCTGAAGTAAAATAAGATCTCATAGCAAGATTGGATGCTAGACTTCCTGGAACCACCATGACTGAGATAGCTCAGAAACTGAGGAAGGAAGCTGATCTAAATAGAAAGGTTAAGGCCATGGACTCTAGATTATCTGATGTGGAGAAGTCAATGGCCAAAATACTTGTTAATCAGGAAACTCAGACTGCTCTGCTCCAATAGTTGGTGGCTGCTCAACTCCCTTCCACTCAATAACTTGATGCTAACATAAAGGGGAGACAGGTTCATCAAGTGAGGGGGAGAAACATCTCAACATTCAAGTCAGCAAAGTAATTGTGCCAGTAATTGCTTACTCTAAGCCACCAGCTATGGACAACATTGATCTCATCAATCTAGCAGCAGCAAAACTGGAGTCAAATGATATATTGAAAAAGATTGATGTCAAAGCTGTTGAAAAGGAATTAGATGATAAGTAGAGAAGAATAGATGCAGAAATTCAACAGAAATTTGGGCCAATTCAGAAACCAGACAAAATCTTTAATCATCACTCTCAAGTCAAGCAGATTTCTATAAATGAGATGAGTTTGAATTATCTGGAAAAAGGCCAAACTTCTTGAATAAAGTCTCCAAAGGCAAATATGGTCTTGAAGCCTAAAAGAAACTACTCAAACTTGTCAGACAAAAATCCTATGGATACTGTGTATGAGACACCTAGACTAGATGAGAAGAAGTTGTTGGCTAGGTCAATTACATTTTTCAAAGATCCAGCTGATTCAGTACATAAAAGAAGAATTGCAAAGATCTACATAAATGGTAAGGAAATCTGTGTGGTGGATGGACACCCTCGGTTTGTAGAAGCTAAAAAGGAAGAGAAGGAAATAATCAGGCAAGAAAAGAAGAAAGTTGCCTTAGATGCTAAGAAGCTTAAACAAAAGAAGGAGCAAGATGTTATCTTGGCCAAACTTTAAGCTGTGAAGACTACAACTAAGACTCTGCACAACCATCTATGATTGCTGAACCTCAAGATCAACAAATGCAAAATGAACCTCCACAGAAGAGAAGATTCAGATACAAGCTTCATTCCAAGAGAAAATTGGACTTTGGTGATGAGGAAATGGAAGACCATATTCCCAAACAGTCTACAACTTCAGCTTAGACATCCATGCCCTCAGTGGTACATGAAGAATTCAAGATAGATCCAACTAAGAATTTTCATGGTGAGCCTATTATTCCCAAGGATGAGCCTTTAGACTGGGAAAATCTGCCAATTCCTGAATTCAACTTACCTATCTTCAACAAGACAAAGAAGATAAAGATAAGAGCTACCAAGAAAAGCAAGCTTGTAACTCTCAGAACCAAGACCCTAACCAAACCTAAATCTGCAGTCAACAAGGAAGATTTGTTATATATCTGTAACATCAAGGAGTTTCTGTCTTAAACCTCTACTTGGATGAACTGGAAGAAGTAAGAGGAATTGATGTTCACAGACATCTTCCTGAAAGATTGGTGTTTAAGTACAAGGCAAAAAAGAAATCACATGGCCTCTTCACAGGATTCTAGAAGAAAACCAATATGTACTAATAAAGATCTACTCATCTTTTAAAAAGAACTTTGGATTCAATGTGACTGCAAGGAGATTGGTTCTAAAGAAGATTGAAGAGCTAAGGAGTAATAGATCCAAAGATACACTTCCAAAAAATCTATCAATTCCTTTCACTGGGAAGAGAGTGCATTTAAAGCCTTATTGGCTGATGGAATTCATGGATGATAAAGGAGTTAAAAGATTCTTCAGACTGGATGACCAATTGAGTATCTCTAAAAATGAGACTCTATTGGAAATGCAAGAAATGTTGTATCTATCTAAAGCTGATGAACTTGAATTCCATAGACAACTCCAGAATCAAATAGAGGAGAACAACAGGAAGCTTGGGAATAAATTCAGACAATCAAGAAAATAGACATATCTGCTCAGACTAGAGGAGCACCATGATATTTATTGTGAGAACTCTTTGTACACTTTTCTTTGTTCAATTTTCAATAAATATTGTAGCACCTATTAATTTTATCTACTACTTTTTAATTTGTATTCTTTAGGATGTTTTGTTATCATCAAGTTTCTCTTAATTTATGGCTACTATTCCAGTAGACATAAATTGGGGGAGATTGTTAGGAATATGTTGTGAACTTGATGATAAGTTAAACAAATCACCTTAGTAGATTTAACTTAGTGAATTTTGTAGCACTCGACGGATGATCAAATATAGTCCTGACGGATGAAAAATATAGTCCCGATGGATGACAAACTGACATCCATCGAGTGAATAGCTTATGTAACAAATAAGAATTACTACACATTTCTGGAAGCAATATTGTGTAGATTATGTAGGAGTATATGAGTCATGTTGACTACTAGTGGATATATAGAATAGGGTGACTAATTGTAAATATAAGATGTCTTGTCATTCTGTATAAATGAAATGGAGTCAAGTGACATAAAAGACTCCCGACGGAAGGTTCACAAAGACTCCCGACGGATGATCAACAAAGCTCCCGACGGATGACAAGCATAGTCCCGACGAATAATCAAATTCAAATAGCTATTGACAGTAACAACACAGTCACATGCGTTGGGTGTTTGCAAAAGGAATGTGGCATCCTGTTAAGCATGAATTTGAGAACAAAGAAGCATTACCATTTCCATGCAATTGTGAAGATATTCAAAGATGCTGAAATAGAGTAGTGAAGTAGCATGGAGTTAGACTAGATATGTTTTGTTTTATTATCTTATCTTATTATCATATAAACTTGGTGATATATAAACCAAGTGTAGCAAGTATAACAATTCACTAAGCAGATACATTTTCAGAGAAACATATCAAGTTATATCTTGTAAGCATTTCCCTGTAATCTTAGTTGTTCAAACTTGTAAGCAGCTGTGAGCTATTCAAGTTTCACAGGGTTCTCATTTAATATATATATATATATATATCTGATGGATACTTTTAAATCCACTAGAAAGTTTTAAAAGCTTTTATTTTTATTACTTAGTGTTTTGATTTCTATCATCTTTTTATTCCGCACAACTGCTAATCAAACACTATTATATTTATCAAGTTAGAACTATTATAAAATCTGAAAAAGTAGCCAAAATTACATTCAACCCCCCTTCTGTAATTCTTGTTGTATTGTTAGAGAATAACACCCTTACTCAAGTCAAAGATCCGTAAACTCAGGGGGAGTTTCTGATCATCAAAATTCTACTAATCATTAAGACAACAATGAGGCCTCTTCATCTAGAGCTAATCTACCACAACAGAGAAAATGGACTAGAGATCATCCTTTTGAGCTCATTATTGGTGATGCATCTTCTAGAGTTCAAATAAGGAAAGCAACTCAAGAAGAATGTCTGTATAGCAGCTTTCTTTCTAAGGAAGAACCGAAGTAGGTAGAAGAAGCTCTGTTGCTCCTGTTGCAGGACTTGAAGCCATCAGAATCTTCTTAGCCTATGCAACCCATGCCAATTTCAAATTCTATCAAATGGATGTCAAAAGTGCCTTTCTGAATGGAGTTTTGGAGGAGGAAGTCTATGTCAGTCAGCCTCCTGGTTTTGAAGATCCAAATTTTGCAGAATATGTCTACTATCTTTTGAAAAAAATTTATGGATTAAAGCAAGCTTCTAGGGCCTAGTATGACACTTTGTCAAAGTTTCTCTCAAAAATTCACTTCACAAGAGGTAATGTTGACAAAAATTTATTCTTTAGAAATGTTAATGGCTCTAGTATACTTGTTCAAATTTATGTAGATGATAATATATTTGGCTCTACAGATGAAAAACTTTGCAAAACGTTTTCCAAATTGATGCAAAGTAAGTATGAAATAAGCATGATGGGAGAACTAGCTTACTTTCTTGGTTTACAAGTTAAGCAAGTTAGTGATGGAATATTCATTAGTCAAACCAAATATATTTATAATGTTTTAAAGAAGTTTGATCTAATGGATTGCACATCTATAAAAACTCCCATGGCCACTGCAACTAAACTTGAATTAGACATTACTGAAAAGTCTGTGGATATTTCAAGCTATAGAGGCATGGTTGGCTCACTTCTATACGTAACAGTTAGTAGGCCATATATAATGTTTGCTACTTGTCTTTGTGCTAGGTTTCAGTCTGATCCTAGAGAATCTCAGTTAGTAGCTATTAAGAGAATTCTCAGATATCTCAAGGGAACACCAAAACTTGGCATTTGGTACCCTAGAGATTCTGGTTTTGATCTAACTGGTTATTCAGATGCAGATTATGCAGGTTATAAAATTGATAGAAAAAGTACAACATGAACCTGTCAATTTCTAGGAAACAAGCTAGTATTCTAGTTTAGTTAAAAGAAAAATCCAGTTTCAACTTCTACAGCTGAAGCTGAATATATTGCTGCTGGTAGTTGCTGTGCATAAATTTTATAGATGAAAAACCAACTGTTGGACTATGGTCTACAAGTGGACATAATTTCTATTTTCTGTGATAACACAAGTGCAATTTCCATCACTGAAAATCCAGTTCAGCATTCAAGAACAAAGCATATAGACATCAAGTACCACTTCATTAGGATGCATTTAATGAATGGTACTGTGGAACTTTATTTTGTTCCAAGTGAGAAGCAACTTGCGGATATCTTTACCAAGCCATTTGATGAATCCACCTTCTCTAGGTTGGTAAGTGAGTTAGGTATGCTTAATTACTCTTAAATCATATTTGATAATCTTGAAAGTTATAATGTTACCAGAGTTAAAATTGATATTTCCTTTCTTGATAAAATTTTGACTAAGTCAGGATTTGTATGTCGACGGATGTTCATCATCCGTTGAGAATGAATATCCATTGAAACACATCATACGTCGAAGTATTAATTATCATTCTGGGTATTTTATTATCATCCGTCGAAGTGTCTCAAACTTAGCATTGATTCTGAACATTATCCATCGAAATTACTTACAACCTGTATGTATATTGCAACGGATAATCTTGGAATTTTGACAGTTTTTTTTATAATTTTTAAATGGCTATTTTGGGCTACTTTGATTGGTTACTTTATTTTACTTTATTACTTTTGACAGTTTATCTATGAGATAGTATAAAAGCTAAATTCATTTTTATCCTTTTCTTTTACCATTCTTGTAATAACCCCAATTTTTGAGAAATTTTTGAAACCCTTATGAATAGTGTTTTTGCTGAATGAGAAAACTTTTCATGCCACGCTATGTAGGGGTTCTGTTATTGATCTTATGGGATATTATTAGTACTCTATGTGGTATATAAGTGTATGTAAAGATCGTCAGAATCCAATTCCGAACACTTTGATTTTTCCCGGAAATCCACAATATACGGAGAGAATTGAGTATAAGGTAACAGGATAAAAAGGATTTAAATTAAAGGATTATAAGAGAGGATCATAAAAGGAATATAATATATTGAGAAAGGTTAAGGGAACCTAAGTAATAAGATCCCGGGTATGATCCCTCAAACGATAAACGAGAACGAAAGATAAGCGAACCGTAAAACAAATAAGTGACCAAGAGACAAGCTTGTACAAGAAGCCAGGGATTGTGACATCATCAAACCACAAGGTGTGGACAAGTGGGAGCATAATGACATGTGCAAGGTGACACAAGCATGACATAGGGAAGGAGGAGGTGTGGTTGGTTTATAACCACACAAATAAAAGGTTAATTAAGTCATTAACCAAAAACAACACAAAAATCAACCAACCAAGCAAATCATTTCATTTTCATCAAACAAAACACAAAAATATCATTCTTCCCAAGCTAGCTCTCGGCCCATTTCTTAAAATTTGAAGATCCAAGCTCCACCACTTATTATTTAGCAAGGTAATTATCCTAGCTTCTCCTAGTTAAGTTACATACTTCCTATAAGTTTAAGCTTCTAATTCCAAGCCAATCTTTTTCTATAAATCAAGGAAGAAGATGGTGAATAGTAACCTTCAAGAAATAACTTTAGTTTTCTTGGATTTTTATGAAAGATTAAGGTTATACAAGCAAGGATCAAGGTTCTTTTAGGCATTCAAAGCTCTTGGGTTGTGTTAGGAAGCTTCAAGGAGGTATAAACAACTTTCACCTTTAACTTATAGTTTGAACTTTGAGTTTTGATGAGTTTATGGATGGATTAATGTCTATATAGAAATATCCATGTATGTATAGCAAGATCCATGTATGTTAGATAGTTGGGTTGGATTTGTGGTGATTTTGGATATGAATCTTGGTTAATGGTTAATGAATCTTAAGTTATGGATTAGTAGATCATGTTTGTGGTTGAATGAGTTGGAAAACCTTGAGATTATGGACTGACTTTGCCTTGATATAAGTTGTGTTTGATGTATTGATGATGGTTGGGTGGTTTGTAGTGAATTGGTAAAGAATTGGAGTGGTATAAATATTGGTAATCGCGTAAACATAGCCGTCGTAATGTCCGATTTTCTTTGGACTGTTTTTGTGCATAGCATTAGGACCCGAGAACCCCCTGCTAGATTGTGACCACTGCCATGTTTAGATAGCTCATGTTACGAGCTTCGTTTTGATATGTAGTTCGTTCGATTCCGATTTACGGTTTAGGAGAAACGACCGTTTCAAGTAACGGCGTTTCGCGAACGAAACTTTTTCCCTCGCCTTACTTTGAAATGTAGGTTAAAGACCAAAAAGGGTTAATTAATGCATGAAACATTTATGGTAAGTGTTTTAGGCAGTTGGTAAGTCACTCGCGAAGGAATCGCTTTAAAACTCGTAAAGGTTAAATTATTAAAAATGGTGGAGCCGAGGGTACCCGAGTGACTTAAGCGAATCAGTGAGCGCAAAACAAGCGTTAAAGTCTAAGTTAGTTAAAGTATAGATTCACAAGTGACTTTGGTTTAATTCCAACTTACTTGTTGTTTATAGGTTACCAGACTCGTCCCGAGCCATTCGTAACCCCCAGTCGCTCAGGCAAGTTTTCTACCCGTTATACTGTTGTTGTGATGTAAATATATGTATATGCATTATCTTGTGATATTGCATGATTGTTATTAGCAAATTTTGCAATATATTGGAGTATGCTAATATGGTATATATGCATGCCTGTTTCATATTCTTGAAATATATATCTGTTGGTTCATTTGATAATACCTATGCTAGAGGATAGTTGTATCTTGCATATACCCTTAGTATAGGGACCCAAAGGTGAAAATATTTTCTAAAACCGGGAGTCGAGGATCCCGAGTAGATTTTATATGGATATGGATATATATATTTATATATATATATTTATATATATATATATATGTGGTTATAGTTTTCCAAACTATTAATCGAATAAGGTTTATTCGATAACTTTAAACTTTATTTTATTATTGAATATTATTTCGAATATTATTCGAGGACTTATGACTCCTTTTATATTATTTATTGAATATTATTTGAATATTCATTCGAGGGCTTATGACTCCTTTTATATTATTTATTGAATATTATTTGAATATTCATTCGAGGGCTTATGACTCTTTTATATTATTATGAATATTATTTGAATATTCATTTGAGGATCTATGACTCCGATTATGTGCTGAATTATATTCTTTATTCTATTAAAGAATAAGATGTCAATAATCAAACTTATTTTCGATTATTCAAATAAAGATAATACTTTCATATAAGTATATCTTTGGTTATTTAATACTCGTTTCAAGTATAAGTTTTAATACTTCTACTTCAATTATTTTTATAAAGATTATTCTTTATGGGAATATTATTTAATTAATAATATTCAGATATTTTCTAATATTCTGGGGACTGATTTACTTCATTAAATCAGCCTTACTCCAAACACTCTTTAAAGTGTTTTCGAGTCTTCAAAATGATTTTTAAAAGTCAGAGCGGATCCCAAAACTCATTTTTATATTTAAGATCTTCCTTTTTAAAGGGGATTTAAATACTCGCTCAAAAACCTGGGGAATCCGGCTCTGTGGTGTATTTTATATTCGCAACGAGGTTGCAGATTTGGTAAATGAATTGATTACTTGCCCAACGTTCGGGAAGTAAGCCCATCTCATTGAGTCGGCATAAGCGACAGGCCGGGGTACGGTCTATTATTGTGTAAGTGGCTGGGTGGCAGTCCATCAACGCGTGAGGGGCCGGGGTACGGTCGAGCGCGAGGTCCTAATGCGGCCAGGGTGATGACCGGTGAGGAATTCATCCATCTACAGTAGAAAAGGTTACTTATTGGTATCTTTGCCTGATCAGCAAGATATCGGGTTTATGCCAAAATTCTTTTCCTTTCCAAAATTCATTGGATGTTTCAAACTCTGTTCATACTTTGCATAACAGAGGTTCCAGGAAATGTTTAAAGGGATATATATATGTGGATATATATATATCGGGACTAAATAAAGTATCTCATAACTTTTTCATTCAATAATATTTCAAAGATTGAATCTATTCAAGTCTTATCTTGTGGTCTCATCAGTGGGATGAACTTTTGAAATTGATTATAACTTGAACGGTGGTAGTTCAAGTAGTATTTGGGAATGATATAAGTGTAGTGAAGTATTTGGTAACTTCATCTTTTAAACTTATATCTAATTAATAATTGTCTTATGAATGACAAAGATTTTCAGAAAAACGTTGAGACAAGGTTAGATATATGAGATCACCTTGCAACGATATTTTTTTTATATACAGTTATACACTGGGACTTTGTGTATATTATGCATGGAAGAGGACTTCCAATATTTTGAAAAGTATATATGTATATATATATATACTGAATATTTTGCGACTTCATCGCATTAAGTTATCAACTTGGTTCATTTCTTTTGACCAAGACTTTCATGAGTATTATGAGTAGACTCATATACTGTAAATAATTATGCATATTATTTTGGTGGGCTTGCTGCTCACCCTTGCTTTCTTCTTTCATCACACAACATCAGATAGACAAGATGAACCGGACCAAGCTCCCGATTCGCAAGAGGTTAGAAAACGTTCGGCAGTCTTCTGGAAGCGTTGATGCTGCTGTAGCTGAGGTAGGAACTACCAATAGGCTAGGCTTTCAACTTTTGATGTACCAGACTTATGTATAATATGAATTGTAATAATGGCAAATAAAATGTAAATCTATTCAGAAAACCTTTTAAGGTGTATTGGCAGATAATTGTGGAATATAATTACTTGTGGTTATATTTTTTTTGATGTTCATCTCTGAGACTATAACGGGTTGTGGTGTGTGTTAGTGTGGGGTCACAGCATAAGGTTATTCTTATTAAGTAAGTGAAGTGGTATTGTGGAATGAAAGACCGTGATGACTCGGATCCCCGACCCCGGATCTGGGGGTGTTACAGAAATGGTATCAGAGCTAAGCGTTATAAACCTCAGAGATGATGGGACGTTAAGATAATAAGTTAACTAAGATAATAAGAACTCTTGCCAAGTTCATAGTCGGGCTACCTAACGTAGCACTGACAGTTAAAACCCTTATGGGAACCCTTATAAATATCGTGATAGGAGCGTAGTTCGTTATCGTATATGGTAGCGGGACTCCGAACCCTGAGGTTGAGGAGCAACATCGCGATGATATTTTATTACTAACCGGAGATCAGATTGTGGATCCAATAGAGCGTCCTAATGCAGGACCGGATGATGCTGATATTGAAGATGTAGCGGTTGAGGAGGTTGTCCTAGAAGGGATAGTTGTTGAGGAGGATCCCAAGGAGGATCCTGACAAGATTGGATAAAGGACCACTGATGAATTGATGACCATGGTTAGGTCGACTACCAGAGGTAGGATTGGTCGGTCACTACCGGAGGTTCGTTCAAGTTTGTAAAGATAGTAGCCCCTTTAACGCGGCTTACTCGTAAGACTGAGAAGTTCGAATGGACAGAGAAATGCGAGAACAGCTTTCAAGAACTGAAGCAGAGGTTGGTGATGGCCCCTATGCTGGCGTTGCCGGATGGAAAAGGAGATTTTGTGATTTGTAAGTGACGCTTCGCATAAGGAATTAGGGTGCTTCTTAGCACAGCAAGATAATCGCGTCTGCGTCAAGACAATTAAGGTAATATGAAATTTGATATCACCGCCCATGAGCTTAGGCTCGTGGCAATAGTTTTACCCTAAAGATTGGAGGCACTACTTGTATGGAGAGAAGTGCAAGATTTACACAAACTATAGGAGCTCTAGTACCTTTTTACGTAGAAAGAGCTCAATATATGCCAGAGGAGGCAGTTAGAGCTAATCAAGAATAATGATTGGGAGATTCTTTATCATTCGGGGAAAGCCAATATGGTGGCTGATGCCCTTAGTAAAAAGGAGAGACTCAAGATGATAATGTCTTTTGGAGAGTTATAAGAGATTTTGAGAAAATGGAAATAAAAGTGAAGGTAACCGGAGCCGGTACCGAAAAGCTGTTTGAGAAAGCAATACAGCCCGAATTATTGGAAAAGAACATATTGTGCCAGTAAAAGTGATGAATGAAGGCAGAGAGCCAACAAATAGATATGAGATTAATACCGAGAGAGATGATAAGGGAATAATGAGGTATTCCCATAGAATTTGGGTTCCAAATGTTTAAGAGCTTAAAGATGAAATCTTAGATGAAAGCTAGTTTGAGGAATAAGAGTTAGAGCAAACCCTGAACGTGATAGTCAGGGAGGTTGCCACCAAGACAAAAAGGAACCCATAACATGATGAAGTGGAAAATGAAGATTTTAAATTAAAAGATGACTCCAAGTATGGGGAGTAGGAAGAAACATTTAGACTGAGGAAACAAAAGTCGAGCGAGATAAGGAGACCCAAGACGGTACTCCTATACGGAAATTCATGGACCTGTCTTAAAAGAACTTAGACTATTATCCCCAACCACCACCTTGAGGAAACAATGCGGTAGGAAATTCTTCATGACCTTTAAGTCGTTAAGCTCTCAGAGTTCCAAGGAACAGGTTGACCCAGTCGAGGCAATAGCCTGGCTAAAGGAAATAGAGGAATCATTTGAGATTCTAAATGATTGATGAACCACAAAAGACTATTTTGTCACTTACCCTCCTAAGAGAGAGACCACCCGCTGGTGAAAGACCAAGAAAGGCACGGAGCCAGAGGTTAGAATAAACTGATTTAAGTTCAGTCAATTGTTTTAAGAAAGTACTTTCCAAGGTTATGGAGATAGTGTAAAAGCTTTAGAGACAGAACAAAGGCAGACGAGTATGATGAATTATGAATCTAAGTTGTAAAAGTTATCAAGATTCGTTCTGAGGACACGAATCCAGAATGACGGGATGTATGAAATCAATGTTATGTTGTGTTGGTCCATGAAATAATGATAAGAGAAAGGAAAATAAAAAGAAACTGAAGTGGAAAGGAATATAAAGGCAACAAAGTTTGAGGAATGATAAGGGAGTTGGGTATGAGGAAACCCTAAAGACTCATAGCAATAGAAATAGAAAAGTATGTAATCGTCAGGATGATGATCCACCATGAGTTAAAATTGATGGTTGAAGGCATAAGAGATACATATATTGTACCCCCTTTAAGTTGGGAGGATTCGAGGAAACCTTGAGATAGTTCGAAGGATAAATATTGAGACACGGATAGACTGAGGAGACAAGAAAGTAAGAAATCAGGAAAAATTGGATGAAGGAAGTGATCTTCAATAATGTGAAATGTAAGACCGGTGGCTCGATACCCAGAAAGGGAGACGCCAGGTATGGGAGGTATCCCAACATTGAGGTGACTGTTGAGATAAACAACAAAAGTAAATAAGGAATTATTAAGAAGAAGTTCACGTTGAACATGACCAATATCTTCCAGAACATCCATGTTATCATTACCAAATCAGGAAAGAAAAGCGGATGACCATTGTTATCTTTTGGAGGCCATATGGATTGACCTCAATTTGAATAAGGATGCTATTATGAAGTTAGGTATAGACTATCGAGGTGGGAATGATGAATAAGATAATCTATCAAGGAAATATGACTTGATTTATTCGTGGAAGGATGCAGGTACCTTTTAAAGGTGGAATTAAGGATAGAACATTGGTAACTTAAAATGAATCCTAGGGGACTGCATAAAGGTTGGCATGTCACCCTTAACAGGGACAGTATGAGTTTTGACAGTATGATTGGGAAAGGGTTAAGGTAACAACAACCTTTAAGAATCAGTGGAGAAATTTTGCAGAAGTATATAGACAATGGTTCTACTATTAGTAAATGGTATTGTGATATGCCCTGTATCTAGGGAATACAGGAGGAACGATTGAAGGATAACCTTAGAGGTTTTATAAGGAAAAAGGTAATATTCGAAATTCTCAAGAATAAAAATGTTGATAAAGGAAATATGACATAATTATAATGTTGCCAAGTGGGGCACGTGTTAAACCACGAGAAAGTATGGATCGAACCAGTAATGGTCGAAATTATTCAGGGCAATTAGGACTTAAGATAAAAGATGTTCTAATTATGATTGAGAGTCAGTCATGACAATGATTAACCTCTAAAGACTGAGGCAACAACTTATGGAAAAATGGTGATTTTTTTTTTCTTCTTATCAGATGTTAAGGAAAACATCTTCACATAAGCTGTGATTGAAATAAGGTAGAAATTTATTGGAGGTGGTTAATGTGACATTGACTGTAAGGAAATTTTACTATCAGGAAAGGCCAAAGAGGTGGCCGACACTTTAAAGGTAAGAGGATAATTATAGGCGCGTGTGCCAAAAGAATATAGTGATGATGGTTAAAAATGTGAAGGTTGAATTATGGTTAGGAAGATTGTCATTCCTTCTGATGACTGTGCAATACCCAACCGTAATAGTAGTTAGTAAAGGTTTAATTCATGTAATCGCCATGAACGGGCTATCTATCTTAGAAGGTCCTATCTTGAGATAATCCAGGACCATGTTTCAAAAAGGACTAGATGAACCCTTGAGTTAAGTCTTCTATCGAAGGCATATGATTAAGAATGGTATTAACCTGCTATCGTTACTTTGATTGAAACTCTTCTGCAATTTTATCTACTTCATGTCATGAAAGTACGCCAGAGTTTGGAGTGTTCTTCATGAATTATGATTGGTGATTATGTTAACTCCTTAGAAGTATTTGATACGACATGTATGGACTCCGTATGGTTAGATATTAAGACTTCATGGAAAATGAATGACTACAGTAGGTCAGTGGTGGACCATAGTAAGGCATCAATGATTCTGCGAGTATCGAGCTGATTACAACCGTGAGAGTTGTATTGGAATAGGTGTCGAGATTGAGTACCCCTAATCGGGTCGTGGTAGTGTATAAGTTATCATTGATAGACTAATTAAGTAGAGTGTCTACCTAGTGAATTATTATTCTTTCTTATCAATAGGGAGTCGTATTATTATACGAGGAAGGTTGCGGTGCAAGCATAGAATTCTAGTAACGATGATGTCTAGAATGAGATCCCAGATTCGATTTTCGATGTCGAGGGAGTTTCAAAGGTAATTGTGTATAAGCTCGAGGAAGAGCATGGGTCCATAGAATGATGGACGGGATAGCGAAAATATTTAGGCACGTAAAATGCGATGCTATAATACTTGATGCGGATATAAATACATATATGTTTTGTTCTTCTATGACAAACCTCTATAGTTCAGAGGTAGATTCCAAGCCAGATATTTTATGGCAATAAAATTTTTATGAATATACAATTCTCTTCAATTCGTTCTTTTCTCTTCTTTTCATTTCATGTAATCTGAGAAGGACAACCCTTCCAGAAGGGGAGGTATTGCCGAATGACTATCTATCTGTGTGATAGAAGCCTAGTAGGATACCATCTATTGTTTAATTGCTTGTCAAGTACTAAAGGCTGGCCACCTTCTGTACTAACTATGCGATATAACAAGTGTTCATGATCATAGTGATCTCTCAACAAATTCCTTTACTTCTACATGATTAATCAAACTTTGGAAAATAGAAATAACTGAAAAAGGAGTAATAAAGTGGTGGTAGTATGCGGAATGGGAACACATTCGTGATACTAAGGTTGACGTGGTTATTAAAAGGTTATAGAACGCTAACGAGCAAAAGTATAACCCGTATAATATTAGGAACGGAAGGTAGTAGCGATTACGAACTGGAAAAGAATGGGTATTGAGAAGCAAAAGTTCTAATGATAAAAGCAATAATGAGAGTCTGTGCAATAGACTTGAAAGAATTTGGAATGATCACTTAATTCGGATTGAGTTATCTTACGACAATAGATCATATGTCATTATCGAGATGTCGCCTTATGAGATCCTTGAGGGAAGACAATGTCGATCTCCCTTATGTTAGGATGAAGTTGTAGAGCGCAAGATGCTCGGACCCGCAGTAGTCCAAAGGACCAAGGATATGATAGATCTAATCAGAGGACGGCTGGTAGTAGCCCAAGATGGACATGATAAGTATGTTGATTTGACACGAAAGGATAAAGAGTATGAAATAGGGGACCTAGTAATGATATAGGTATCCCTTGGAAAGGATTGATGAGGTTCGGAAAGAAAGGAAAGCTAAGTCTACAATTTGTTGGACCCTTGGATATATTAAGACGTTTGGGAAGTTAGCATATGAGCTAGCCCTAACCCCGAACCTGTAGCAAGTTCATAACGTGTTCCACGTATCAATGTTAAGGAAGTGTAATTCGGATGCCAGACAAATAGGGGCATATGAGCGCATAGACATGCAACTAGACGTAACCTATATGGAGCAACCAGGAAGGGTATAGAGTAAAAAGGAACGAGTGCTTAGGAGAAGGGTTATCAAACTAGTAAGAGTTTGATGGTAGAACCACAATGTGGGAAAATTTACTCGAGAGTTAGAAAGTGCAATGCTAAGAGAGTATCCCTATTCACTTTCTATCTGATTCCGGGACGGAATCCTTTTAAGGAGGGGAGACTGTAATAACCCCAATTTTTGAGAAATTTTTGAAACCCTTATGAATAGTGTTTTTGCTGAATGAGAAAACTTTTCATGCCACGCTATGTAGGGGTTCTGTTATTGATCTTATGGGATATTATTAGTACTCTATGTGGTATATAAGTGTATGTAAAGATCGTCAGAATCCAATTCCGAACACTTTGATTTTTCCCGGAAATCCACAATATACGGAGAGAATTGAGTATAAGGTAACAGGATAAAAAGGATTTAAATTAAAGGATTATAAGAGAGGATCATAAAAGGAATATAATATATTGAGAAAGGTTAAGGGAACCTAAGTAATAAGATCCCGGGTATGATCCCTCAAACGATAAACGAGAACGAAAGATAAGCGAACCGTAAAACAAATAAGTGACCAAGAGACAAGCTTGTACAAGAAGCCAGGGATTGTGACATCATCAAACCACAAGGTGTGGACAAGTGGGAGCATAATGACATGTGCAAGGTGACACAAGCATGACATAGGGAAGGAGGAGGTGTGGTTGGTTTATAACCACACAAATAAAAGGTTAATTAAGTCATTAACCAAAAACAACACAAAAATCAACCAACCAAGCAAATCATTTCATTTTCATCAAACAAAACACAAAAATATCATTCTTCCCAAGCTAGCTCTCGGCCCATTTCTTAAAATTTGAAGATCCAAGCTCCACCACTTATTATTTAGCAAGGTAATTATCCTAGCTTCTCCTAGTTAAGTTACATACTTCCTATAAGTTTAAGCTTCTAATTCCAAGCCAATCTTTTTCTATAAATCAAGGAAGAAGATGGTGAATAGTAACCTTCAAGAAATAACTTTAGTTTTCTTGGATTTTTATGAAAGATTAAGGTTATACAAGCAAGGATCAAGGTTCTTTTAGGCATTCAAAGCTCTTGGGTTGTGTTAGGAAGCTTCAAGGAGGTATAAACAACTTTCACCTTTAACTTATAGTTTGAACTTTGAGTTTTGATGAGTTTATGGATGGATTAATGTCTATATAGAAATATCCATGTATGTATAGCAAGATCCATGTATGTTAGATAGTTGGGTTGGATTTGTGGTGATTTTGGATATGAATCTTGGTTAATGGTTAATGAATCTTAAGTTATGGATTAGTAGATCATGTTTGTGGTTGAATGAGTTGGAAAACCTTGAGATTATGGACTGACTTTGCCTTTATATAAGTTGTGTTTGATGTATTGATGATGGTTGGGTGGTTTATAGTGAATTGGTAAAGAATTGGAGTGGTATAAATATTGGTAATCGCGTAAACATAGCCGTCGTAATGTCCGATTTTCTTTGGACTGTTTTTGTGCATAGCATTAGGACCCGAGAACCCCCTGCTAGATTGTGACCACTGCCATGTTTAGATAGCTCATGTTACGAGCTTCTTTTTGATATGTAGTTCGTTCGATTCCGATTTACGGTTTAGGAGAAACGACCGTTTCAAGTAACGGCGTTTCGCGAACGAAACTTTTTCCCTCGCCTTACTTTGAAATGTAGGTTAAAGACCAAAAAGGGTTAATTAATGCATGAAACATTTATGGTAAGTGTTTTAGGCAGTTGGTAAGTCACTCGCGAAGGAATCGCTTTAAAACTCGTAAAGGTTAAATTATTAAAAATGGTGGAGCCGAGGGTACCCGAGTGACTTAAGCGAATCAGTGAGCGCAAAACAAGCGTTAAAGTCTAAGTTAGTTAAAGTATAGATTCACAAGTGACTTTGGTTTAATTCCAACTTACTTATTGTTTATAGGTTACCAGACTCGTCCCGAGCCATTCGTAACCCCCAGTCGCTCAGGCAAGTTTTCTACCCGTTATACTGTTGTTGTGATGTAAATATATGTATATGCATTATCTTGTGATATTGCATGATTGTTATTAGCAAATTTTGCAATATATTGGAGTATGCTAATATGGTATATATGCATGCCTGTTTCATATTCTTGAAATATATATCTGTTGGTTCATTTGATAATACCTATGCTAGAGGATAGTTGTATCTTGCATATACCCTTAGTATAGGGACCCAAAGGTGAAAATATTTTCTAAAACCGGGAGTCGAGGATCCCGAGTAGATTTTATATGGATATGGATATATATATTTATATATATATATTTATATATATATATGTGGTTATAGTTTTCCAAACTATTAATCGAATAAGGTTTATTCGATAACTTTAAACTTTATTTTATTATTGAATATTATTTCGAATATTATTCGAGGACTTATGACTCCTTTTATATTATTTATTGAATATTATTTGAATATTCATTCGAGGGCTTATGACTCCTTTTATATTATTTATTGAATATTATTTGAATATTCATTCGAGGGCTTATGACTCTTTTATATTATTATGAATATTATTTGAATATTCATTTGAGGATCTATGACTCCGATTATGTGCTGAATTATATTCTTTATTCTATTAAAGAATAAGATGTCAATAATCAAACTTATTTTCGATTATTCAAATAAAGATAATACTTTCATATAAGTATATCTTTGGTTATTTAATACTCGTTTCAAGTATAAGTTTTAATACTTCTACTTCAATTATTTTTATAAAGATTATTCTTTATGGGAATATTATTTAATTAATAATATTCAGATATTTTCTAATATTCTGGGGACTGATTTACTTCATTAAATCAGCCTTACTCCAAACACTCTTTAAAGTGTTTTCGAGTCTTCAAAATGATTTTTAAAAGTCAGAGCGGATCCCAAAACTCATTTTTATATTTAAGATCTTCCTTTTTAAAGGGGATTTAAATACTCGCTCAAAAACCTGGGGAATCCGGCTCTGTGGTGTATTTTATATTCGCAACGAGGTTGCAGATTTGGTAAATGAATTGATTACTTGCCCAACGTTCGGGAAGTAAGCCCATCTCATTGAGTCGGCATAAGCGACAGGCCGGGGTACGGTCTATTATTGTGTAAGTGGCTGGGTGGCAGTCCATCAACGCGTGAGGGGCCGGGGTACGGTCGAGCGCGAGGTCCTAATGCGGCCAGGGTGATGACCGGTGAGGAATTCATCCATCTACAGTAGAAAAGGTTACTTATTGGTATCTTTGCCTGATCAGCAAGATATCGGGTTTATGCCAAAATTCTTTTCCTTTCCAAAATTCATTGGATGTTTCAAACTCTGTTCATACTTTGCATAACAGAGGTTCCAGGAAATGTTTAAAGGGATATATATATGTGGATATATATATATCGGGACTAAATAAAGTATCTCATAACTTTTTCATTCAATAATATTTCAAAGATTGAATCTATTCAAGTCTTATCTTGTGGTCTCATCAGTGGGATGAACTTTTGAAATTGATTATAACTTGAACGGTGGTAGTTCAAGTAGTATTTGGGAATGATATAAGTGTAGTGAAGTATTTGGTAACTTCATCTTTTAAACTTATATCTAATTAATAATTGTCTTATGAATGACAAAGATTTTCAGAAAAACGTTGAGACAAGGTTAGATATATGAGATCACCTTGCAACGATATTTTTTTTATATACAGTTATACACTGGGACTTTGTGTATATTATGCATGGAAGAGGACTTCCAATATTTTGAAAAGTATATATGTATATATATATATACTGAATATTTTGCGACTTCATCGCATTAAGTTATCAACTTGGTTCATTTCTTTTGACCAAGACTTTCATGAGTATTATGAGTAGACTCATATACTGTAAATAATTATGCATATTATTTTGGTGGGCTTGCTGCTCACCCTTGCTTTCTTCTTTCATCACACAACATCAGATAGACAAGATGAACCGGACCAAGCTCCCGATTCGCAAGAGGTTAGAAAACGTTCGGCAGTCTTCTGGAAGCGTTGATGCTGCTGTAGCTGAGGTAGGAACTACCAATAGGCTAGGCTTTCAACTTTTGATGTACCAGACTTATGTATAATATGAATTGTAATAATGGCAAATAAAATGTAAATCTATTCAGAAAACCTTTTAAGGTGTATTGGCAGATAATTGTGGAATATAATTACTTGTGGTTATATTTTTTTTGATGTTCATCTCTGAGACTATAACGGGTTGTGGTGTGTGTTAGTGTGGGGTCACAGCATAAGGTTATTCTTATTAAGTAAGTGAAGTGGTATTGTGGAATGAAAGACCGTGATGACTCGGATCCCCGACCCCGGATCTGGGGGTGTTACAATTCTCAAAGCAATTTCTCTAACTCTCTTCTTCTCCAAATCAAATATTTTCTCTCTGCAACTAAACTTAATCACAGCAATGGCACCCATAGTCAAGATCATGTCCTCAACTGGCTTTGTCTATGAAAAGAACAATTTTGTAGCTTTGGTGAACAAGCAGATTCCGGCATCTGAAGATTATCACAAGATGATGGACTTCATGTTAAACTGCAAATTGAATTATTCCATGCTTGAATCCCCAACCATCTACTATGAAGTTGTTGAGGAAATCTGGACTACTGCAGTGTTCAGTTCCAATGACAAGACTATTACCTTCACTCTCAAAGGTAATGAATATTGTGTCAACTGTTTGCCTGAAAATAACACACTTGCTTCACACATAGACACTGATGGGAGTAACATGCTAGTCTCTATGGGTTATGCTCTAACTGCCACTAAGTTAGGTGAAGTTAGAAGATTAGGTCTTAGAAAAGAATGGAGTTTTTTGTGTGACCCTTTTATCAAAGTATTTTCTGGTAAAGTCAATAATTTTGATGTTGTATCTTACTCACTGGTTAACATGCTCTATATGCTTCTTAGTGATAAGTACTTTAATTTTAGCACTTCTGTCATGTTTGAGATAGGGAGTAAGTTAGTAGATATCAAGAAGAGGTCTAAGAATATCTACTATGCTAGATTTTTCATGATGCTAGCTAATTTTTTTCTGAGAACCTCATCATTGAGAACCCAACAAACAAGTTAGATTGTTGGGTCCAGGAGAGGAGGATTATTGCTGACTTGAATAGGGCTAATCATCACAAGGATGTTGCACTTGTATACATGCCAATCATGGAGCAGCCTCAGGTAAGTGAGGTTACTATTCTTGTCTCTACCACTACTCATCCTAGTTCTTTGCCTTCAAAAGTGGAAATGGCATCTGTGAATGTGACCAAACAGATGCCTGCCCGAGTCACTAAACCTAAAATTTTTAAGTCAAAATCAAAGAAAGCCCCATGTGGTTTCTCTCAAAAGAAAAAGTTGCAAAATCTACCAAACACCAAGAGGGGAGTGTGAAGGTGAGTGAGTTAGGTGAGGGATGGGGTGAACATCAAAGAAGCCCTAAGAATAAGGTTGGAGAGGTGAGTGTTTCCCAACCCAGCCACACTATAATTTCCCAACAAACTGCAGTGCTTAAAAAAGATTTAAGCTCAGTGCTAGTTGCATCCTCCCAAAAGGATGTAACTATTGAACAAAGCTCTCAGCCAAGAGCACATGCCAAGAGGGTAAGGGACACGATCTTACCCAAAACTTATGTCAGAAAGACGAAATCTAAACCAACTGGGGATACACAGGGTGCACACATAGTGCCTACTACAGTCAAAGACTCAGTACATGCACCATCACAAAGTCAGCTTGATGTGGCTCCAACAAATATGGAGTCACAACCAGAATATTTAATCATAAAAGCACCTAATACACCAAATTCACCCACACACTCATTGGATGTAGATATGGTTCATACATCAACTCCAAATTCTCCATCTTTAACTCTCTTGGAGAAGCCAAAAATCTAAGCAAGTGAGCAGCATCTTTTAAATGATTTGTTGGCTCACTTGCCATTTCTTTCTGAGTCTACTGAAACATCTGTGCAAAATCTCAAATTAATCACCACAGATGCAACAGTAGTTTCCACTCCAAACTCATTTATTTCTTCTATCTCGACGGATATTGTTCATCCGTTGACAAGTGGTTGTCCTTCGACGGATGTGCTTAACAGCAGTCATCCGTTGACACTTAAAACTACTACTTTGACCGATGTTCCTCATCCGTTGACAGTCACTGCACCACTTCAAATCTCAACAATTGTCACAAGTGCAGATGACCTATTAGTAGCACAATCACTCTTAGGACTGAGGGAAGGGAGTGAACTGAGTGAGAGGCTGGGTTGCTCCCAGGAAAAAGGAGAGGAAATGAGTGAAATCATGCAGCCTATTTCTTCCAGCCTGGAAAAAGAGAGTGAGAGGAGTTCCACCTTAGTAG
Source organism: Apium graveolens (assembly GCF_009905375.1). Taxonomy (NCBI): domain Eukaryota; kingdom Viridiplantae; phylum Streptophyta; class Magnoliopsida; order Apiales; family Apiaceae; genus Apium; species Apium graveolens. The sequence continues at coordinate 70,821,271 of NC_133653.1, forward strand.
CTGGAGGTGAGGGTGTGAGGGTGGTGAGCCAAGGGGAGCCCTTGATGAAAGAAAAGAGAGATAATGAGAGAAAAGCAAGTACAATTGAATGGAAAAAGCCCATTGTAAGTGAGTTAATGGATGTCAATGAGGCTGACAAGAGTCAGCTATTTCAGCAAGAATATCAAGCTGTTTTAGACTCTGTTTCTTTTGAAGCTGAGGCATTTGCTCACCCTGTGTCAGCTTATCAAGTTCTAGCTAAACATGATAATGTGGCTGCAGAATAGATGCTTGACTTGGTGCATACAACTGCTTCAATGCAAAGAGCAAAGGATGCCATCACAGCCATGCCACCTAAAGCTGGTGATGATGTTGACTATGGAATTAGTGAATCTGAAGAGTTCTTTGGAGATGAAGATGGGGATGAAGAAATGTTCATGGACACAGGGGGAGAAGCAGGCCCTAGCTCTAGATCAAACATTCCACCGCGGGTGTTTTCTAAAGAGTGTGATGAGCAACATTTCAAGACAACTCTTTTTCACATTATTCAACAGACACACACTGCTCTTCAAGCCACTACCAATGCTAGCACCAAGAAGCTTCTACAAGTACACCTCAACTCTCTATAACTACATCAAATTCAAGCTCTTTCAACACAATCAAGATGTCACTTCTATCAAAACAGAGATTGACCAAGTCAAGAAGGATATCTCTGAAAGATTGGATGCTAAATTTCCAGATACAACAATGCTTGACATCAATAGACACTTGAGGAAGAATTCTAATCTTGCAACTAAAGTGGATTCCTTGGACAAAAGACTGAGAGCAGTTGCAGCCTCTCTCACAGCTATTCATCTACATCAAGCACATCAAACTCAGTTTCTTCAAAAGTTGGTAGATGTACAAACTTCTACCTCCACTCTACTTGATGATAACAAAAAGGGGAGAAAGATTCAATCATCCCAGTTAGTCAAGGAGGGCAAACCAGTACGGGCGAGCATGTGTTAAATGTTCAAATCAGCCAAGTAATTATTTCAGAAATTACATTACCAAAGCCACCAGTATTGGACAGCATTGATCTGATCCAAATAGCAGCTGCTAAGCTTGATTAAAAGACAAATCTCAAGATGCTTGATGTTGCAGCTGTTGAGAAGGAATTGGATGACAAGTGGAAGAAAATAGATAAAAAAATTCAGAAGAAATTTGGTCAGATACAAAAACCAGACAAGATCTTTCATCACTACTCACAAGTCAAGCAAATCTCTGTAAATGAAATAAGTCTAGGTATCTTAGAAAATGGCCAACCTTCATGCATCAAGTCTCCAAAGGCCAATCTGGTTTTGAAGCCTAAAAAGAACTATCCAAAGTTCTCAGACAAAAATCTTGTGAATCTTATGTTTGAGACACCTAGGCCAGTTGAAAAGAAGCCATTGGCAAGGTCAATTGCATTCTTTAAAGATCCAACTGATTCAGTGCTGAAAAGAAGAATTTCTAAGATCTACAAGAATGGTAAGAAAATCTGTAGGGTGGCTGGATACCCTCAATTTTTAGAATCTAAGAAGGAAGAAAAAGAAAGGATCAAGCAAGAAAAGAAGCATACTACTTTAGATGCTAAAAAGCTCATACAAAAGAAGAAGCAAGCTGCTATCTTGGCCAAACTTCAAGCTGTGAAAACTACAACTGAGATTTCTGTACAACCACCTGTGATTACTGAAGCTCAAGATCAGCAATTGTAAAATTAAGCTCAATAGAAAAGGAAATTCAGATACATATTTCATTCTAAAAGAAAATTGGACTTCAGTGATGAGGAAATGGAAGACTACATTCCCAAACAGTCTACAACTTCAACTCAAACATCCAAGCCCTCAGTGGTACATGAGGAATCTAAGGTGGAACCATTAAAGAACTTTCATGGTGAGCCTATAATTCCCAAGGATGAGCCAATAGACTGGGAAAGTGATAAGTGGATTTTATATCCATTTGGAATGCTTCATTACAAGCTTAAATTGGTGTTTTGGACTCAAGTTGTTGGTATTTTGATGTGTTTTTGTGTTATTGCATTTCAGGTATCAGTTATATGAAGAAAAGAGCTTTTAAAGGAATTATGATAAAAAGTGATCAGAATTGGAAGCCAAGTCCATTTTCAAGTTGTAGAGAATCTTGTTAGCTTCGCATGGGCAGCTGAATCGCCTAATTCTGACGAGTAGAACTCAAGTTATGGCCAAAACAAGATTCATCAGAATTTTTTCCAGAAGCTGTCTGAGCGGCCGCTCAGGTGAGCTAAGCGGCCGCTCAGGGCGCGGCTGGTCGCTGATTTCGCTGAAAAAGCCATTTTTGAGTGGAATTTGACGATTTTAAGGGTCCAGGTCCACTAGGGGCGTATATATACTTAAAAAAGGGTTTTCATCATCCGGGAAGATTTGGATACCAAGGAGAAGACCTAGAAGCACAGAACAACTCTGAAAAAGAAGATCTTGTTTTCAACTTGTAATTCTTTGAATTAGTTGTAACTTTGGATGCTCGTTTTCGTTCTTGTTGAACCTAGATCTCGTTTATTCGTACTTTAATTATTATTTAGTTTATTAAGACCTTGTTTATACCATGCTTTCATTGGAACACATGGGGACGATGAGTTCGATTATGGGCTAATCGTTGTCATGGGATTCTAGCGGATTTACTTAAGGATTTCAATAATTAATTTATTTCGATATTTTGGTGTGTGGTGATTGATTGATATCCTAGTATTGGTTGTGCTTATTCGTCTTATGTGCGTAGCTAACATATTAGATAGCGTGTTAAACTCTATTGAAGCGACAATGAATATAGAGGTTTAGAACTTGCCATGCTAGCATAGGTTCATGTATGTGTATGCATGATTAGTGGGTAACTCTAACCGTTTTACTTGCCCTATGTAATCATTATGGATAACTTGTGCTTAAACCGTTATGTTGTCAAATTCTATAGACATATAGGGTCTCAATATAATTGGTGTCTATTCAGCTTCTATCTCTTTTGTGGATGTCTGGTAGAATGGTACTCGTGCAACGAAAGTTGGCGTTTATCAGTTTCGTGTTATCTGATTAGTGTCATCACCATCACATGCTAAGGTTAAGAACGAAAAGGCTATTAAATGAAGTATTTAATGAAGTTAGAATCCCATGTTTGTCATATATATATTAATTCAACCTCAATTCTCTTAGTTAATGTTATTTAGTATAATCTCTTAGTTTAATAAAAACCCAATTTGTTATTTGTCTTAGCATTGAGCGATAACCATACATTGTTGCATAGGTGCATAAATTGAACTTAACCTAAACCAGTCTCTGTGGGAACGAATCTGATTTATATCTTATACTACTTGTGAACGCGTATACTTGCGTGAATATTAGCGCGTGTTTTCGCGCTAACATGTTTTTGGCGCCGCTGCCGGGGACTCGGTGTTAATTTTTAGTTTATGTGCTTATCATCAGTGGTCGTTAAAGTTCACTGTCTCAGATTCTTTTACTTTCACGGTTTATTTGTTTGTGTTTCAGGTACTCATTACAATGGGAGATCCAGCAGCACGAACGAGAGCCTTGATGGATTTTTCTCAACCCAAGAGCAATGACATTCACTCTAGCATTATCCGGCCAGCTATCACAGCTAATACCTTTGAGATCAAGCCTGGCATAATTCAATGGGTGCAGAATTCAATCCAGTTTGGGGGTTCTCCAACTGAAGATCCCAATATGCACATTAGGGATTTCATTGAGATCTGCGACACCTTCAAGTTCAACGGTATTTCTGAAGATGCTGTGAAGCTGAGACTGTTCCCATTCTCTCTGAGGGACAAGGCTAAGAGCTGGTTACACTCTCTACCAGCTGGTTCAATTACTACTTGGGAAGATCTTGCTCAGAAGTTTCTTACTAAATTCTTCCCTATGGCAAAGACAGCTGCACTCAGGAATGCTATTACTCAATTTGTGCAACAATCAGGAGAATCTTTATATGAAGCTTGGGAGCGCTACAAGGAGATGTTTAGGAAGTGTCCTCATCATGGAATTCCTGATTGGATGATCATCACTTTTTTTTACAATGGGTTGGGAGCACAGTCCAGACCCATGCTCGATGCAGCAGCAGGCGGAGCATTATGGGCAAAGAGCTATAAGAAAGCTTATGATCTAATTGAACTGATGGTTGCTAATGAATATCAGTATCCAACCCATAGATTACCATAGAGCAAGGTAGCAGGAGTTCTTGAAGTGGATACAGCTATGGCTATCACTGCTCAACTAAAGGCGTTATTTATGAAGATCGATTCTCTGGCTAACTGTGGTGTTAAGCAGATAATTAGTGTTTGTGAGCTGTGTGCAGGTCCGCATGTGACAGAGCAATGCGCTATATCTAGTGAATCAGCTTAGTTTGTGAGCAACTTTCAGAGATTGCAGCAACCAGTTCCAGACACTTATCATCCTGACAACTGGAATCATCCTAACTTCAGCTGGAGCAACAATCAGAATGCGATGCAACAGCCATTCCAGCAGTTTGGAAATAAGCTATTCAACCCTCCTGGTTTTCAGTAACAAATTGCACCAAAATAACAACTCCAAATTCAACAACAAAATCATGATGCAGGTCTATCTTCGAATGAAAAATCTGAATTGGAGGAGTTACGGCTTATATGCAAAAACCAGGCTCTTATATGCCAAAGCCAGGCTATTTCTATCAAGACTCTAGAGAACCAAATAGGGCAAATTGCTAATGCCTTATTGAATCGACCACCAAGATCGCTTCCTAGTGATACAGAATCCAATCCAGGCAAGAGGGAAGTTGAAGAACATGTGAACGCCATCACCTTAAGGTCTGGAAAGGTCACAAGCCCCCAAATTCAGCAAGACGAAGAGCCTGAAAAATCTCAAGATTCAGAAAATGCAGTTGTGGCTGTAGAAGAAGTGCAGAAGGAAGCAGAGGTGGAACCAAGGAAGACTACTATGGAACATACTCCTCCTGAGGGTAATACATGGGAGAAACAGATCTATCCTCCACCTCCTTTTCCTAAGAGGCTGTAGAAGAAAAAGCTGGATAAGCAGTTTGAGAAGTTTCTGGAGGTGTTCAAGAAACTTCATATCAACATACCTTTCGCTGAAGCTCTTGAACAGATGCCTAGCTATATGAGGTTTATGAAAGGTATTCTCTCTCGGAAGGTGAAGCTCGATGACTTAGAGACCGTTGCTCTAACGGAGGAATACAGTGTTGCGCTACAACAGAAGTTGCCTCCGAAGCTTTAAGATCCTGGAAGCTTCACTATTACTTGCACCATCGGAAACTTGTCGTTCGACAAGTGTTTATATGATTTAGGAGCTCGCATCAATCTGATGCCCTTATCTATCTTTAAGAAGCTTAGTCTGCCTGATCCGAAACCAACATACATGACATTCAACTAGCTGATCGTTCCATCGCTTATCCACGAGGTATAGTGGAGGATTTCTTGGTCAAGGTGGATAAACTCTTCTTCCCTGCTGACTTTGTAATTCTTGATTTCGAGGAAGATAAGAAGATTCCCATTATCTTGGGAAGACCATTCTTGGCTACAGGCTGAACTATGATCGATGTGCAAAAAGGAAAGCTTACGATGAAGGTTCATGATCAGAAGGTCACTTTTAATGTGTTCAAGGAAATAAAGTTACCCACAGAAAAAGAAGAGTGCTTTAAAATAGAGCGGGTCGACTCAGTTTTTGAAGATGAAGGAGGAGTAGAGCAACTGCAGGTTTTGAATGCACCTCCGTGGGAGAAGAAGTTGGATATGCCATTCGATTCTCTTGGGTTAGCAGAGATGAAAATTTCTCAGGAGCGTCTCGAGCCCTCTATTGAAGATGCTCCCACACTTGAGCTCAACCCACTACCCGATCACTTGAGTTATGCATTCTTAGGTGCACCACATGATAAGGGCTTGGGATATATTTTTGATGATGTAGAGAGTGGCTGGACGGATCTTCCAGTACCTATAGAGGGTTCTTCTCATGTGCCACAGACAGTTGATAGGACTGGTGTTGGGGATGCGCAGTATAGAAGAGTGACTAGGCGTATGGAAGCCATGCACGACATTTACCGTCATTTTGCTGCAAATTTGACACAGGCTTTGGGCACTATTTTCCGAGACACTAGTGGCGAGGTTGATTGGCCACCTAATCCTCCACCCGATGAGGGTTATTCTTCCGACGACTAGGTATGCCTGAAATCCTTATTATTACCTTCAATGAGGACATTGAAAATTTTAAGTTTGGGGTTGGTAATGTGAGGATTAGTAGTGTGTGTGTCCATATAGATTCATACAGATTCATATTGCATGTTTAGTTGCAGTTCATTCATATTTTTGCATGATTGTTCATTCAGGACATATTTGTTTGTTTTATGTGATTTCATATAGTTGCATTTGCATGCATATTTAGCATGATCCCTTAAGATGAACTATGATATTTGATAAGTTGATGTTGATTTCAGTGTGGTGATGACGAATAGAGGGATGTTTAATTCTTAATAAATTGATTTGCATGCCAGAAACAAATATTTTCACAAAGTCTTATAGGGTTTCTTTTGATCTAGATCATGATCATACTTGTTTGTTGTTAAGATTTAATCACTTGGTTATATTTAGAATTTGTGATATTCTCGTAATGACGTAGAAACACTTATTTTTTATCTGGAGAAAAACTTGGATTTCATCGCTAGTTCTTGTAAGGCTAGGCGTCAAATGGCTAGTAGCCGACTCATATTTTTATGAGTAGTCTAGGGTTGAATGAGATGGAGCGAAACACACTCATTCAGAAATTATTGAAAAAAAAGAAAAAAAAGTATGTGTTTATGCATAATTGATCAAGAGTGAGCTCTTTAATACTCGAGTTATTAAGTTCTAGGGGACTTTGTGCCTAGTGACCGAAGGCTTTTATAGTCTGGGATCCGCTAACCTAACGCTCGCTACATGGGTATTATTACATAAGTCTTTTGGGACCTCATTCATTGCACGTTCAAATAAGAATCTTTGCTATGTGTTCAATAATAGTGTGAATCCTTGTATAACTCTAGTAGAAAGGAGGTGATGTGAGTCATAATATGTTTATTGTCTATTCTGTGTATAAACTTTTGATTGTTTCGATGATAGATAAGTTATGGTTATTGATCTAGTATCGAGAGATATTTGTTAAGCATTCCACACACGCACATTTCTGGTTTGTGAGTTGGTTTGTGGGATTTATTCGAGCTTTGTTTAAAGTCATTGCATTCTTAGAGGCATTGGCTTATTTATTTGGTTATGGTTATTCTGAGGAGATCGATTGCATTATCATTTAGTTGCATTCATGTAGTTGCATTCATGCATTAGGTTTGTTTTATAGTTTTGAGTCTGTTTATGCTTGAGGACAAGCATCGATTCAAGTTTGGGGTGTGATAAGTGGATTTTATATCCACTTGGAATGCTTCATTACAAGCTTAAATTGGTATTTTGGACTCAAGTTGTTGGTATTTTGATGTGTTTTTGTGTTATTGCATTTCAGGTATCAGTTATATGAAGAAAAGAGCTTTTAAAGGAAATATGATAAAAAGTGATCAGAATAGGAATCCAAGGCCATTTTAAAGTTGTAGAGAATCTCGTTAGCTTCGCGTGGGCAGTTGAATCGCCTAATTCTGACGAGTAGAACTCAAGTTATGGCCAAAACAAGATTCATCAGAATTTTTTCCAGAAGCTGTCTGAGCGCCCGCTCAGAGAGCTGAGCGGCCGCTTCGAGAGCTGAGCGCCCGCTAGGGAGAGCTGAGCGGCCGCTCAGAACGTGGCTGGTCGCTGATTTCGCTGAAAAAGCCTTTTTTGAGTGGAATTTGACGATTATAAGGGTCCAGGTCCACTAGGGGCGTATATATACTTAAAAAAAGGGTTTTCATCATCCGGGAAGATTGGGATACCAAGGAGAAGACCTAGAAGCACAGAACAACTCTGAAAAAGAAGATCTTGTTTTCAACTTGTAATTCTTTGAATTAGTTGTAACTTTGGATGCTCGTTTTCGTTCTTGTTGAACCTAGATCTAGTTTATTCGTACTTTAATTATTATTTAGTTTATTAAGACCTTGTTTATACCATGCTCTCATTGGAACCCATGGGGACGATGAGTTCGATTATGGGCTAATCGTTGTCATGGGGTTCTAGCGGATTTGCTTATGGATTTCAATAATTAATTTGTTTCGATATCTTGGTGTGTGGTGATTGATTGATGTCCTAGTATTGGTTGTGCTTATTCGTCTTATGTGCGTAGCTAACATATAAGATAGCGTGTTAAACTCTATTGAAGCGACAGTGAATATAGAGGTTTAGAACTTGCCATGCTAGCATAGGTTCATGTATGTGTATGCATGATTAGTGGGTAACTCTAACCGTTTTACTTGCCCTATGTAATCATTATGGATAACTTGTGCTTAAACCGTTATGTTGTCAAATTCTATAGACATATAGGGTCTCAATATAATTGGTGTCTATTCAGCTTCTATCTCTTTTGTGGATGTATGGTAGAATGGTACTCGTGCAACGAAAGTTGGCGTTTATCAGTTTCGTGTTATCTGATTAGTGTCATCACCATCACATGCTAAGGTTAAGAACGAAAAGGCTATTAAATGAAGTATTTAATGAAGTTAGAATCCTATGTTTGTCATATATATTAATTCAACCTCAATTCTCTTAGTTAATGTTACTTAGTATAATATCTTAGTTTAATAAAAACCCAATTTGTTATTTGTCTTAGCATTGAGCGATAACCATACATTGTTGCATAGGTGCATAAATTGAACTTAACCTAAACCAGTCTCTGTGGGAACGAATCTGATTTATATCTTATACTACTTGTGAACGCGTATACTTGCGTGAATATTAGCGCGTGTTTTGCGCTAACAGAAAGCTTGCCAATTCCTGAACTAAATTTACCTATTTTTAACAAGCCAAAGAAAACAAAGATAAAAACAACCAAGAAGGTCAAGCCTGTGACTCTCAGAACCAAGATCCTAACCAAATCTCAACCTATATTCAAGAAGGGACATCTTTTATATATCTGTGACATCAAGGGGTTTTCAGATATAAACATCTACTTAGATGAATTGGAAGAAGTAAGAGGGATTCATGCTCACAGACATCTTCCTGAGAGAGTGGTGTTTAAGTACAAAGGAGGGAGAGAAATCACATTGCCTCTTCACAGGATTCTCCAGGAAAGCTGCTCTGTACTGGTAAAGGTCTTCTCATCCTTCAAGAAAAACTTTGGTTTCAATGTAACTGCAAGGAAATTGGTCCTAAAGAAGATAGAAGATCTAAGGTAATAAAGACAAGAATGCACTTCCAAGAACTCTAACAATTCCCTTCATAGGAAGTAGAGTGCATTTGAGGCCTTATTGGATGATAAAATTCATGGATGACAAGGGTGTTAAAAGATTCTTCAGACTGGATGACCAATTGAGTATCTCTAGCAATGAGACTCTATTGGAAATGCAAGAAAAGCTGGATCTATCTAAAGCTGATGAACTTGAATCCACAGACAACTCCAAAATCAAATAGAAGATAATAACATGAAGCTTGGGAAGAAATCCAGACAATAAAGGACATAGAAATCATCTTCTCACTCTAGAGGAGCACCTTGATAATGATTGTGAGAACTCTTTGAAAACTTTGCTTTGTTCAATTTTCAATAAAAATTGTAGCACTTATCAGTATTATCTACTATATCTCAATCTGTAAATTTAGGGTATTTTGTTATCATTAATTTTCTCTTACTCTATGGCTACAATTCCAATAGACATAAATTGGGGGAGATTGTTAGGAATATGTTGTGGACTTTGGACTTGATGATAAGTTGAACAAAACACCTTAGTAGATTTAACTTAGTAATTTTGTAGCTTTCAACGGATGATCACTTTCACTATTCGTTAAAAGAGTAGTTTATCTAAAATAAGTTTAGTAGCACATTTTTGTATACTTGTATAAGCTTAGTCAACTATATTTGTGAGAAATGTTCAAGTCATGTTGACTACTAGATCGATATGCAAGATAGGTTGGTCAATTATAAATAAATGATGCCTTGTAATCTTGTATAAGCGAAGTGAAGTTAAATGTCAAGAAAATAGTCTCAACAGATGTTTCATAAAGCTTCAACGGATGTTCAGTCAAGCTTCAACGGATGCTCAGATTAAGCTTTAACGGATGATCCATAAAGCTTCAACGGATGATCAGCCAGAGTACCAACGGATGATCATACATAGCTTCAACAGATGATTCAATAAAGTTCCAACGGATGTTCAAATTCAAAGATCAGTTGATAGTGACTTGACAGTCACATGCATTGATTGTATGCAAAAGGAATGTGGCAGCCTAATTACTGGTTTCAGAGAACAAAGAAGCATTACCATTTTCATGCAACTAAGAAGATATTCAAAGATGCTGGAATAGAGTAATGAAATAGCATGAAGTTAGACTAGATATAGTTTTATTTTATTATCTTGTCTTACAGTCATGTAAACTTGGTGATATATAAACCAAGTGTAGCAAGTAGAACAATTAACTAAGAAAGCTGATTTTCAGAGAAACATATAAGGCAGTATTTGTAAGAATTTCTCTATAGTTTTGTTTGTTCAACTTGTAAAGCAGCTATGAGCTATTCAAAGCTTCACAGAGTTCTCTATCTGATATATATATATATATATATATATATATATATATATATATATATATCTGGTGGATACTTTCAAATCCACCAGAAAGTTTTAAAGGTTTTGTTTTATTACTTAATATTTTGATTTCTATTATTCTTTCATTCTGCATTACAGCAAATCAAACACTGTTATATGTATTAAGTCAGAACAATTTTAAAATCTTAAAAGGAGCCAGAATTATATTTAACCCTTATTCTGTAATTCTTGTTGTATTATTAGGGAATAATAGTAGTAGAACTTACCCATCAAGTATCCTTAGGTATAGAAGCCAAGTTGAATTCAAAATAAAAGATAAAGTTTTATCCTTCCTTATGAAATCAGAATGACTTAGCCCGTAACTATAATTTTTCTATAAATTTCTATTTTGATTTAAGATATATTTCCAAAGGTTGTGGGTATTCTTAAATTAATTGAGAATTTCAAAATTTTCTCCAAATTAATTTTAATGGCTTAATTAAACTTAAGAGTTCAATGCACAATTTTCTTTTAGTCTTCATGTGATTGTCTTTTTTCTACAATAATATGCATGTTGTTCTGGAGCCTTACGTTAATAAAAAATATAACGAGGCATCTAATATCTATAATACTCTTTATTTGGATGACTCATATTTGAAGTACAACATTCATACTTGGGAGATCATAAACATTGTTACAAATAATGTCTATAATATTTTATTTCATAATACTCACATTCACATAAGAAAATAGAGTGAATTATTTAGGTAATTTCATAAAGTGCTAAATATTAATCAACCATAAAAATCAAGATATAAACATGTAATATTTTCCAATAAATTATATCTTTAGGATACATTTCATCATCACAAGATTTAAAAAATTTATTATGGCCAAAAATTAAAGTTTTCATAATCATTAATATAGATACATCCATCATGGGCATTGTAAAATTAATTAAAAAATATTATCATTTTTATAAATTTTAATACAAAGAAATAAGTGATTAGACACATAAAAACTTAATGCCACTAATTTTTACTTAATACGTATTTATGGTAAAAAAGTATCATGAAGGGATATTGAAGGGATTTTACATGACCAAACACATTAAAAATGTGTCGTGTAAAAAAATCTATTCACGGAATTTCTAGTTTTTATTATTCAAATAATTTTTTTGGGGAAATGAAAAGAATTGAACTCAAGTTTTGGTCAAACTAACTATTACAAATAATAATATCTAATATCAGTTAATTTCAAATTTTATACTTATAAAATGATAGTATAGTGCTTCCATGTATCATATACATCACAAACAAGACTTGCGCATAAATATTTATAATATAAAATTACTATTTAGTCTAATTATGCATAATACGTAAAGTATTCTAACATGTGGATAAAGTAGCATGATATCATATTGCAAAATAAAGGATTTTATTTGGGTTCTTTAAAAGCTTATTAAGATACACATAAATATAATATGGGTATAATTCTAACCGAGTCGGCTTGAATTCGGCTTGAATTCGACTTGAACTCGTTTTCAAACTCGAGCTCGAACACATTTTCGGACTCAATAAAAAATTCAAGTCGATCGGAGTTTTTTTGAGTTCGACTTGATAAACTCGAACTCGAACTCGGTTACTTTTTTCTATTTTTTTAAATATTCATATGTTTGGTAATATATGTGTCGTCCAAATATCTATTAATTTTAATTTTACAAATTAATTTGCTAGGTTTTTGTATATTCACCAGTATTATTATATTAAAATTATATTTGTTAAAAATTTTGAATTAAAATATTTTGATATAATATATTTATTTACACTTTCTCATAATCAGTGTTTTATAATTTTAATTTGAACTTTCGAAATTTAAATTGATAAAAACAATTACTTATTAGCTCCTTTTTTACCACTCTAAAAATACAAAGTCAAAATATTTATTAATTTTGTATGAGTTTGTGTTAAAAAATTAGAAGAAAATCAAAAGTTCATGGAAAAATCATGACATACCAGTACGTACCTACGACCAGTTAATGTATCTGATTTTTCAATTACCATTTCAGTTAATCTTTTGACCAACGAATATATCAATCACATGGTTAAGTTCGATTGCAAATTTTTTTATCCAATAATAAACTACAATAATAAGATGGTAACATTGCCATATACAAATTGAAATATTACTTTTAAATTATAAATGTAATTTATAAGTTGTAGCCCCATTTGCACTTCGAGACAAGTCATACCAATAGATATAATTTATACAGCTACCAATGATTCTTGGTCTTTAGTGCCAATTTTGAAAAAGCAAAAATCAAATATTTAGAAGATACAAAGTCACATACTGTTATTATTATTATTATCATATATTGTATAAGATGTATAGTATATAATAAAGATAAAATGCACCCATAAAATATTTATGAATATTAGGATATATTTTAATTTATTGGAAAAAATGATTATTGAAAATATTAAGTATGATATTCTTAAATTTTATGGTCATACTCAATGGATAAATAAGAAGAAGATATTTTTAGGTTAAACTTGAAATTAATATAATAAAATCATGTAATTTTTGTAAAATCGAAGTTAAATCTCAAAAACTCGATAATAACCCTAAGAAGATCAAAAACTCGAAAACTCGGTAAGCTCGACTCGAAAACTCGGTAAACTCGACAACTCGTTATGTTAGATATATTTGATTATGTCATGGCTAATATAATTTATGTTTAGATTTCAGATCTTACTTAACAGGACAAATCAGTACTTAACTGTTGATCAGTAATTATACTGGAAGTCAGGACTTAAGGATATCAGTACTTATATTATCAAGAGATAATCATCAGGAGATAATCATCAGAAGTTAGATATCAGAACTTAAGTGCTGAAGGATGATCAGAGAAGGACAGTAGCTGATTAAAGGAAAGAAGATCGAGATAAACATAAGAAGAGATATGCATGAAGAAGGAATTTCGTGAAGAATGGAATACTTGGAAGAAAAGATATCTGATTGATATATTTTAGGAAGCAGAATTATATTCCATATCAATTAGCGATTATCTTGTAACTGTGTAGTATATAAACACAGACATAGGGTTTACACTATAAGTGTTATCATATATTCGAGAAGATTATTCATTATAACCCTAGCAGCTCTCGTGATATTTGTTCATCACTGAGAGGTAACAGTTTCATACTGTAACAGAGTTTATTGTTTCAATAAAGTTTATTTTCTATTACTTAATATATTAAAGTTCGATTTGATTGTATTATACACTGTATTCATCCCCTCTACAGTGTGTGTGACCTAACAAGTGGTATCAGAGCCTATCTGTTAACACACATACAGTTAAAGATCCAAACACAATCATGTCGGACACAGAAACTCCAACTAAGCCTACGAAAACTGAGGAACCACCAAAGACACAAATTCAGAGTCGGTATGAGACCATCAGAGTTCCCATACTGAGACCATCTGAATATCCCATATGGAAGGTAAGGATGACCATGTTCCTGGAAGCAACAGATCCAGAATACCTTGATAGAATCAAGGAAGGCCCTCACAAACCAACCAAGCTCGCTGTTGCAGTTGCAGGTGAAGCAGCAAAGACCGTACCAAAGGAGAAGAGTGATTATACTGCTGAAGATATAGCATCAATTGCTAAGGATGCTAAGGTACGACACTTACTGCATAGTGCCATTGATAATGTAATGTCAAACAGGGTAATCAACTGCAAGACTGCTAAGGAGATATGGGATGCTCTGGAAACAAGGTGTTAGGGAACTGACACAATTAAGAAGAACAGGAAACAATACTCACTCAAGAGTATGAACACTTTGACTCAAAGACTAATGAGTCATTGAATGATTTATATGATAGATTTGTCAAACTCTTGAATGATTTGTCATTGATTAATAAAGAGTATGATCTTGAAGATTTAAACCTTAAGTTCCTGTTAGCTCTTCCTGAATGCTGGGATTTGAAGGCAACGACAATAAGAGACAACTATAATCGTGATGAAACAACTCTTGACGAAATCTATGGTATGCTCAAGACTCATGAGCTTGAGATGGAACAAAGAAGCAAGAGGAAAGGAGGAAAGTCAAGGACAGTTGCTCTTAAGGCTGAAGAAGAATTCCCCAAAGTAGCTTCCTCAAGGAAAGACAAGGGTAAAGCTCTTGTCATAAAGTCTGAAACCGAGTCATCAAGTTCTGAAAGTGATGATGACTCAAATTCTGAAAGCTTGGCTGAGACTGATGCTGATGAGGAGATGATGAAGTTGTGTGCTCTTATGGTGAAAGGAATCACAAAGATTGCATACAGGAAGTTCAGGAAGGGAAAGAAGTTTTCCAGGAAAGGCATAAGTTCTGATAAGAAGAATTTCAGAAGATCTGAAGGCAGAGGAGGAAAGTCTGACAGAGGAGATTACACCAATGTTAAATGCTATAACTGTGGTGAGAAAGGCCACATATCTCCTGATTGCAATAAGGTAAAGGGTGACAAAGGCAATGCTCTTGTCACAAAGCAGAAAAGCTGGACAGACACCTCAGACTCTGAAAGTGAGGAAAACTATGCATTGATGGTAACTGCTGATAAAGAAAGTGCTGAGAGCAGTTCTGAAGCTGCTGAAACAAAGGTACCTCAGACTACTTATGCTTTTCATACTGATGATATTAATGAGTTGAGAAGATAACTTAAAACCATGTTTGTTAGTTATAGAGATCAAACTTTAACATGTGAAAGATTAACTTCTGAAAATCTTGCATTTAAGAAAAGAAATGATTTTTTAGAAAAAGAGTTAGTCATGTTCCATCAAACTCAGAAGGATAGAGATGATGCTTTTTATGTTAGGGATGAAGTGCTAAAAATGAATGAATCTCTAAAAACTGAGTTAGAAAAGGAAAGAGAGATTATCAGGACTTGGACTAACTCTGGCAAAACAACTCAAAATTTGCTAAGTAGTGGAAACTGGAAAGAGGGCTTAGGTTATGGAGAAGATAAGAATGATAAAGGAACTGAAGAAATTAAGCCTGTTGATAAGCAAAAGCCAAAGTTAAAACCTGTTAAGTTTGTAACTGTAAAGTCTGAAAATGAGAAATCAGAAGTTACAAAGGAATTAACTTCTGACAAACTAAAACAGGAAAAGACAGCTGAAGTGAACATAGGCTTAATGACAAAGAAGCAGCTTAAGCATAAGCTGAAAGATGTTAAGAATGCAAACAAGGTAAAAACACCTAGAAAAAATAGGAATGGAAAGGAAGGTGTGAATAAAAGCAATAATTATAAACCTGTTCCTGATGCTTCTAGGAAAACATGTCATAACTGTGGAAGTTCTAACCATCTGGCTTCTTTTTGCAGGAAGAATAAGAATATTAACTCCTTACCTTCAAAATCAGGAGTTAAGAGTCAGTCTGTTGGATAAAAACCACAAAATCCTTGTTTTCATTGTGGTAGTTTATGGCATTCCATTTATACTTGTAAGGAATATCATAGTTTGTACTATGATTATTATCAAATAAAACCTTCTTTGAAGAAAGAAAATCCAACTCAGAGAGCACAATTTCAGGGGGAGCATTAGAAAATGAAGATAGCATGGATCATGGGGGAGCATCCAGTTCTAGAGAAAACCTTCCATCTGCAAGGAAGTGGACAAAATCACATATACCTGATTTGATAATTGGAAATCCTGATGCAGGTGTCAGAACTAGAACAGGTACTTCAAATGAATGTCTCTACAATTCTTTTCTCTCTCATACTGAGTCAAAGAAAGTTGAAGAAGCTCTTCAAGATGCTGATTGGGTGCAAGAAATGCAGGAAGAGTTAAATGAATTTGAAAGAAACAAAGTCTGGATCCTAGTGCCAAGACCAAAGAATAGATCTGTTGTTGGTACAAAATGGGTATTCAGAAACAAAACTGACAGTAATGGCATAATTACAAGGAATAAGGCAAGGCTGGTTGCAAAAGGATATTCTCAACAGGAAGGAATTGATTATGATGAAACATTTGCACCAGTTGCTAGGTTAGAAGCCATAAGGATATTTTTGGCTTATGCTGCTCACAAAAAGTTTACTGTTTTTCAAATGGATGTGAAAAGTGCTTTTCTCAATGGAGAATTGGAGGAGGAGGTATATGTTGAACAACCTCCAGGCTTTGTAGATACCAAACATCCAGATTATGTCTACAGGCTTGATAAAGCACTTTATGGACTTAAGCAAGCTCCTAGAGCATGGTATGAGACTTTAGCTCAGTTTTTTCTGGAAAGTGGATTCAACAGAGGAACAATAGACAAAACACTATTCTACCTCAACCATGGAAAGGACTTACTTCTGGTCCAGATTTATGTTGATGATATCATTTTTGGATCTATAAATGACAAACTTTGCAAGAAGTTTGCCAAACTAATGCAGTCAAGATATCAGATGAGTATGATGGGGGAACTTAGCTATTTTCTGGGCCTTCAAGTCAAGCAGAATGAAGAAGGCACTTTTATTTGTCAAACTAAGTACACCAGAAACTTGCTGAAGAAATTTGGAATGCAAGATTATTCAAGTGCATCCACTCCTATGGCCACTGCAACAAAACTGGATAAGGATATCCGTAAATCAGTAGATATTACTGACTACAGAGGTATGATTGGCTCTCTACTCTATCTAACTGCTAGTAGACCTGATATCATGTATGCTACCTGTCTTTGTGCAAGATTTCAAGCAGATCCAAGAGAACCTCACTTAACAGCTGTGAAAAGAATCTTTAAGTATCTTAAAGGAACAGCTGCTCTGGGATTATGGTATCCTAGAGAATCAGATTTTAAACTAATAGGTTACTCAGATGCAGATTTTGCAGGTTGCAAAATTGACAGGAAAAGCACAAGTGGAAGCTGCCAATTTCTTGGAGGCAGATTGGTTTCTTGGTACAGCAAGAAACAAAAGTCAATTTCCACATCAACTGCAGAAGCAGAGTATATTGCTGCAGGAAGCTGTTGTGCACAGATTCTTTGGATGAAGAATCCGTTACTGGATTATGGGTTAACATATTTCAAAATCCCTATTTACTGTGATAATCAAAGTGCTATTGCTATGACAGGTAATCCAGTTCAACACTCTATGACAAAGCACATCAGCATCAGGTACCACTTCATAAGGGAACATATGGATGAAGGTACAGTGGAATTGCACTTTGTTACAACAGATCAACAACTAGCAGATATCTTCACAAAACCACTATGTGAAGCCACTTTTACAAGATTGGTAAATGAACTTGGAATGGTCTCAGGTTCTTTTTCTAAATCTGTCTAGTTTTGTTCTGATGCATCAGAATTTATGATCAGTATTTACAGAATGTAATCTCTTTATTTATTATGTGCTTAATTGAAATACACGTTTAAGTACTGATTGTTGTCTGATATATATTTCTAAACTCTGATAAGTGATATGTCTGTTCAAGTAACTATTCAATCCTATGAGGATAACTGTGCTAGATACTGACCTAGTAGTCTTCAATAAACAAATGATTCCATGTCAGAAGTAATTATTTCAGTGGAAATCTTATGACACTAGTAAATTCTGATAATTGAGCTTAGTCGAGTTTACTTTGTATATCTTATTACTAAGTCACAAATTAGAATAATGCTACTCATCTGTTAAGTACTGATACTAGTAAAACTGCTGAATGTACTAAGTGCTGATAAACCTCACTTATCAAAAGAAAAAACAAAAAGATCAAAGAATAAAATCAGGTACTCCTTTGAGATCTAGAGTAAAAATGTGGAAGGGACGACCCAAGTGCATTGCTGGTATTAAGTAAATATGCATTAGAAAAGCAAAATATTTTCTTGGTGACTTTTCACACTCTATGATTACTGGAGAAATACTCTGATAATAGCATAAATTCTGATAAGCAGTCATGACTCACTTACACTGAGAAGCCACCACTGTAAAATAGAATTTCAAAAGATGCATAAAATTAGAACAAAACAGTTGAGGTGGACTCAAGCATGAACTCATTCATCAGTATGTTTCAGGACAATGACAGCTCTTTAGCAAAATTTTTAGTTATGCCTTATTTCTAAGATGTACTGAAGTGAATCAGACTTTACTCTTTGTCTGTTATTTAGCTTAATGCACACACTAATCACTCCATCTGAATGATGAAAATTTCTGTGGTGGTCTCTGTTATTTTAGATAAACAGTCATTGTGTCATTATTGCGCAAATTCTGAGGACAAGATCTGGTTGCATATTCTGATGATTAAGTTCTGAAGAGTATAACTCAGAACTTGTGTGAGGATTTACTAAGATGGGCATTCCTTTTTCGAGTTAAGAAATTATGTTCTGATGACTGTTAAGTTCTGGTTTAGGTCTAAGTTCTGATTTCTCAGTCTAATCCTTTACTTGGCTTATCTGTGAATAAAATTTGGTAACAGTCTCAGTTCGAACTAGAATATGTTGAAGTGGAAGATTAATAGTCACTATGATTAGGATTAATGGTATTCGTACTTAAACAGTCCACTGTTACTTGTTTCTTGTGCGTTTTTAAAACCATGTTTCCTCTTTCCAATGAATATTATTCTTTTTCAAAGTCTAGGGAGACGAGGTAGAATTAATTCTACCTGTCAGCATTCCATTTCTTTGCGTCTCCTGGCATTCTCTTGCCTATATAAGCAACCACTTCACATCAGCCTTTCCATCAAATTCTTCTCACACACTTATCTTCATACTTTTTCTTTCAAAAACACAATGGTCAGATACAACATGTTTTTGAACTACCAAAACTTCAATATGGAGCTAAGCTGTGCCGACTGGCAGCAGGAATGGCATGTCACAGCCATTCCTGAGGAGATATGGGACTCTGTCCCACAGGAGGTACTGACCCACCTCCTGTTCTTCTATATGGATTACCATCGCCATTTGGAGCGATTGGAGGAGGAAAGACTGGCAGCTCTCCGCCAGCAAGAGCGAATCATCAGACTCGCCATTCTGTTTGTCGAGAGTAGGAAGAAGAAATGATTTAATCTTGTCTTCTTCCTATTTTTCTTCATCATCAGCTTTGTCAGGCTTCTTAGCTAGGATTAAAGCTGTTGATGTTAGGTTTAGAAGCTTAGGGAAAATCTTGTATAAGTATTGATGTAATTTCCATTTCATGAATGTATTGTCTTGATATATTAATGAAAGTTGTTTTTACTTCAAGATTTTGTCTCTGAGTTATTTTATCTTGTGTTGATAAATCCTGATTGATATTCTGATGACCATATAAATTTTGTTTTATATTAAGTTCTGATTCGTTTTCAGCACTTACTTATCTAATTTATCTTGGTCATTTTCATGTGATTTATTTTCAGAATATTAATGATGCAGTGAAAAATAATTCAATCAGTGATAACGGTTTAAATTTTGAATTAAAACTGTTTCTCTTGATAAATCGAACGGTTTTTCCTTGAAACTAGGCAAATGGGTAAGTAATGATTCCTGTTTTCTCGAGCCCAATAACTGTCCGTTATTACTGCATGTCTGACAGGTGTCCAACGGTAACATTTTTGTTCAGAGTATAAGTACAACAGAGAGAGGATTTCTTTAATATTTTATTTCCTTCATATTTTTTTTCTCTTTACTTACTTTTACTCTCATTCTTCTCACGTTGGTTTTTCATACAGCCATCTTATCAAACACCTAACAGCCATTTTTGAATCTCAATTTTTCACATGGCACCTAAGGATTTAATCATTGATGGAGCTAAGTTTGTTCCAAACAACTATGCTGCAATTCTTGATCATGCTGAAGCTCCATCTGAATTGCATTTTGTGCAAGATCTTCTTGCACACAGTGAGATTGGGTACGCATTAACACAACCTGAAGTCTTTTCGAGTCATCAAGTTCTGACGTTTTGGCGGACTGGGCACTTTGATGATGGTGGTAAACATGGCACTCCCAGTATTGTTTTTGAAGTGGGTGATTCATCTTTTGTAGTCACTCCTGGTACAATACGTAAAGCTCTACATCTCCCAGAAAATTGTACTTTTTCAACTCCAGAGGAATCAGCACTTCAGGAGTTAATGGCTGATTTGGGATATGAAAAGAGTTTGGCAAAGCTTGGGCAGTTAAAAAGGGCTAATATCAGAAGAGAATGGAGTTTCTTCTTTGACTGCATCACCAAAGCTTTTGGGAACAAATGTTCGAATTTTGATGCTATTCCAATTCTGAGTTAGCACATAGGGTATGCTATTATCCATCAAACTCATTTTGATTTTGCAACTGGAATAATTGGTTCTATTGGGGATAGGATGACAGAGGATAGAAATGTTGTCTATTTTGCTAGATTCTGTCAACTAATATATACTTTTTGTACTGATGAACCTCAATTAGTCAGTTCCTCAACCCCACCTTTTAGAGTTGCAAAACGATATTTTAATGATCTGGTAAATGCTGATACTAAGAAAATAGTGGTTAGACCTTTACAGATTCCTCAGTCTGTAAAACAGATCCTAGTAAATGCTGATCCCGATACTTATAGATCTGTTTACTCTGATGTCCAACCAACCACAAACACCCAAAAACCATCATCCTCAGCACCTACCACTCATACTACTCAACCTACCCTCAGGACTTATCTCAAATCCTATCTCTCTACTTCACAGACTGTTCAACCCTCATCCTCCAAGCCAAAGAGGACAAAAACTATTCCTCAAACACCTCAAAAGAGCAGGAGGACTGTACTGAGAGATGAATCTGATACTGAGGAACAGGTTCCTTCTTCAGAACCTGTTGTAGGTGAAGCTGAGAAAGTGACTTCTCAGAAGGATTCTGGAATTGGGGGACCTAGGCTTCTCAAACGGCTTAGAAGAATGACAGTTCCTGAAACTCCCAAGGAATCCAAATCAACAATGAGATACAAGAAACAGAGGGCAAAAAGGCCAGTTTCAGATGATGAAGAGGAAGCAGCTAAGGAAGGGGATCAGGAATCTCTGATCTCACAAGACAAGGAATTTGCTCCAGTCACTTCTTCTCCATCAACTCCATCTCAGGAAGCAGTTTCTGAAAAGGCTAACACACCTTCTGTGTCTTCTGTTGATCCAGGCACAAGTGCTGATATTGATGTTCAAAACTTGGTTGTGCCTGCAGTAATTCTCTTAGAAGCTCCACCAATAAATATTCCTTCCACAACACCTGTTACTGATGCTGTTCAAACTCCAGAGTTATCAACAACACCTTCTCTGCATCAAGATGCTGATGATCAGAATTTAGGTGAGCATCAGGATATGGCTGTTGATCAGAACTTAGAACAAGATCAGCAATTAGAGGATGCTGAAGCCTCCATTGCTACTCACACTGTTGTCTTATCAGCAGATACTGATTCTTTAAGTTCTGATACTGCACATGCTGGAGATACTGGTGATGCTGCTCCAACTGTAGATGCTGATGAAGCAGGTCCTTCAGGACTTACTTCTCAACAGACTCTTCCTAAGTCTAAACTGGTTAAGAAGTTTGTTACCGGAGAAGCACCAGTACCTTGGAGTGAAACTCGTGCAGGTCAGGAGTGGACTAAGGAATGGAACTCAGTTTTATATGTTCCAACTGACAAGCATCTTGCTGAGCACTTGACTAAAGCTGATGAAATATTAAATTCTGATGATTTCAAAACTCATCTTAGAGTCACTGCATTGAGTAATAAACATTTACAAGGTCTTCATTCAACTACTCATGTAGAGCTACACAAGATTCAGGAGAACTTTATCAAACAGGAACAAGTTTGGAAAATTGATAAGAAAAAGTTCTTCCAACCTACCATTGACAGGATTGCTTATATTGAGAAGACTCAAGATCATCAACAAGCTCAGATTGATGAAATTCTGAAAAATCAAGCTTCTCAGCAATCACAACTAACTGAAATCCAATCCTCAGTGGAATTGCTTCTCTCTCTTCTACTACCTGCTGATGCCAAAAAGGGGGAGAAAGTGATTAAGTCCAAATGCAAGACTGATAAGACACTGACAGGAAAGGATAATGAAAAAGATGATCAAGGAAGCTATGGAATGGGTAGAGGTCATAGTCAAGGTAGAGGATTCACATCAAGACAAGCTAGTCACAGGACAAGTTCTGATACTGGGAAAAGAATAAGTTCTGCTGCTGGTAAAAGGATAAGTTCTGATGAACTTCTAGATCTTGATGAGGAAATGTCAAGACAGTTATTTCTTCAGGAAAATCCAGGAATGGACTTGGAAAGTTTAAAGGAAGAAGAAGCCAGACTTAAATCAGAGAAAGTCACATCTAAATCTGAAGCTTCTGGTAAAAAGTCACTTCCAAAACTCAAAGGCATTGTGATCAAAGAAAGGACACATACTGAAGCAACATTGGCTAGATCACAACCACAGATAGATCCAAGATCCAAGGGTAAAGAAAAGGTTGGTGAACCTATCAAGGTTTATGTACCTCCTGAGAATGAAGAAATTACTAATGAAAAGGATGATCTTGCTCTGACTTCAAGAAAAGTTCTTAAAACAACCTCTGACATGGCTCAAGTTGTTCAGAGTCAAGAAATTGTAAGTTCTGATATTCAAAAGAAGCAAGTAACCTCTGACATAGCTCAAGTTAACTTGATATCAGAAGATAAATCAAAGACACTCCTACCAGGATTCACTAAAGCAAAACAGACTCAACCTTTGAAGACTACTGCAAGTGGTTTTGAAGCAAGAGTAGTTACTGGAAAGGAAGCAAGAGATAAAACTGGATTGGGAAGTGCTGATGAAAGAAGAGTACACAACACTACCAATGATCCAACTTCCTTGAGTGAACCAGGTATTGGAGCAACTCCTGAGAGATTGAATCTACTGGAATCTCTACAGATGGTTTACCATACCTACTTGAAAGAATACATCATGTTGTATTTCATGACAGATGGTAGGGTTTATCATATAAGACAAAATGCCATTCCATTGAAGTATTTTGAAGAATTGGAGCATATACTTTTCTTACTTCAAGTGGATGACAGAATAACAGGGACTACTGCAAACTACTTAAAAGAACAGATTCAGAGATAGAAAAGGCTTTATTTTGTTAAGTCTGACAGCACATATGTTCCAAAGTACAGAGATCACAATGGTGATATTATTGATATGAAGCCTAATACTGCACAGATCAGAACATATCTTGGTATTAAGGGACTTGAATTCAATCTGGAGTCTGACAAAGCTTATGTCATAAGACTAGATCAGGAGTTGAGAAAAGCAAAGATCAATGATCGCAGAGCTGCAATCTTTCAAACTGGTGAAGATACTGCAAAGCTTAAAGATGTCAAAAGGAGAATGATTGATGAACTCAGATATGCTGAGAAATGTTTGTTGAATAACTATCTCAGAACAACTCCTGACATCAGAGAGATCAGAAGATGATGAAGCCAAGTCGAAGATCTACAACTGCTAAAATTCTGATATTTATACAGACTGAAGTTGTTATCAGAAGTTGAAATTGGTAAAAGCTTTAAGGACTGTAAGTTATCTAGTCTAATTCTCATGCATTTGTACTTAATGTTTTTGACATCATCAAATATCTGTTAAACTTGTATATTATGCTAATTTACAAGTTGGGGGAGATTGTTAGATATATTTGATAATGTCATGGCTAATATAATTTATGTTTAGATTTCAGATCTTACTTAACAGGACAAATCAGTACTTAACTGTTGATCAGTACTTATACTGGAAGTCAGGACTTAAGGATATCAGTACTTATATTATCAGGAGATAATCATCAGAAGTTAGATATCAGAACTTAAGTGCTGAAGGATGATCAGAGAAGGACAGTAGCTGATTAAAGGAAAGAAGATCGAGATAAACATAAGAAGAGATATGCATGAAGAAGGAATTCCGTGAAGAATGGAATACTTGGAAGAAAAGATATCTGATTGATATATTTTAGGAAGCAGAATTATATTCCATATCAATTAGCGATTATCTTGTAACTGTGTAGTATATAAACACAGACATAGGGTTTACACTATAAGTGTTATCATATATTCGAGAAGATTATTCATTGTAACCCTAGCAGCTCTCGTGATATTTGTTCATCACTGAGAGGTAACAGTTTCATACTGTAACAGAGTTTATTGTTTCAATAAATTTTGTTTTCTGTTACTTAATATATTAAAGTTCGATTTGATTGTATTATACACTGTATTCACCCCCTCTACAGTGTGTGTGACCTAACACGTTAAAAAACTCGATAAGATCGAACCCATTAAACTGAAAAAAGCTCAAAAGCTTGATAAAATACTCGAAAACTCGTGAATAGCTCGATCTCGACTCATTATTTTATGGGTCCAGTTCGAACATAATTTTCAAACTCGATTTTTTTTAGACTCAATTCGATAAAAAAAAGCACAAACTCGAATTTAATAAGTACAAACTCCACTCGAATTACACCCCTACATACAACTTCATATATAAATAGTTAATAATCATATTAAAAACACATGTGAACTTAAAAATATCAACATTGGTCAACACGTCAACTAATTCGATGATTATATTCACAGGATCCAAACTCAAAACATTATCTTACTACAAAGATAACACAACTTACATAGAAATAAGATTTAACAAGTTCACAAGATATATTACTTGTAATAGTTGAGCATTTTTATTTGAAAATTTTCAAAAAAAATAAAACAAAACTTATAAACAATTCAATAATATATCCAAAATTTTAAGACTTGTCAGAAACAATGATGTAATAAATTTAGAATAATATAAAACATGAATTGCTCAAAACAATAAAAATCAGCTCCTTACCAAATTTCACTATAGATTTTTAAAATTAGTAAGATCTAAATGGGCATAAAAATACAATCCTAAGTTCACCCTCTCGAGATTATCTTTACAAATTGATAGTATACATGTTTTTCCGATATAATTTCAGTTTTATACAAAATTTTAAAATTAAGATATATTATAATATTTCTACAACAATATCATGTCGATATTGCAAAATTTGGCATATTCAAGTAAATAATTGGGAAAAATGTTAAAAGTGTTAGGTAACTAAACTATCTTTTCAGAGGTGTGAAGTCATTTGATTTTGATATAAAAGAAATAAATATGTTATGATGAAAAATATTAACAAAAAAAACTTAAATATAAGGATTTTAAAAATGAAGAAGATGATAAGAATGTGTACCTTATAATCTTAATTTTCATTATCGATTCACTATGCATTTTTAGTTATAAGGATAACCTATATCTTGTAAAGAAATGAACCTTAACCTTTTCCACTTGAATTTAGATTTCAAACAAATTTTAGTGCTAGTCCTATAAAAAATACACTCTCAAACTAACAAAATAATGAAGCAAGTCGTGCTGATAATGTGAGTTGTGCAAGACATACATGTATAATGACGAGACTAAGTTACATTAATAATCCTAAGATTTAGTTGTTTGATAATCAATTTTGTATTTTGTATTGTATTTCTTGAGTCTGTAAAAAGGTTAAAAGATTAGTCTGGAAGATTTTTCTGTGAACAGATTCAAGCTAATGAATAAATTCTGGAAGAAGATCAAGCCATGATCATGCCTTAGAGAAAAGAGTAGAAGCTTGGAGTTGAATAAAACCATTGTATGAAAAATGTTCTAAGTTAATATATCGACAAGTCATAGATCAAGTTATATCAAGAAGTCATTCGAGAAGTCCAGAATGACTTATCGAGAAGTCCAAAATGGCTTATAGAGAAGTCAGAGATATCGATAAGTCAAATGAAAATGTAGAGAACTGGAGATATCGACAAGTCATTTATGCATGTAGAGAACTCAGAGACACCGACAAGTCAAATGAATATGTGAAGAATCGGAGATATCGACAAGTCAATTTCTCATATAGAGAACTCAGAGATATCAACAAGTCAAAATGTGTATATAGAGATCTCAGAGATATTGACAAGTCACTTCTACATGTACAGATCTCAGACATTCAACAAGTCATTTCAAATGCAAGGATCTAAAGACCTCGACAAGTCGAGTATACCTATAGAGAACTCAGAGATCTCGATAAGTCATTAAACTTATCGAGATGTCACTTCTCTATAGAACAAACTGGAAATCTCGACATGCTTCTCAAATACTGAATACAGACAAGTTTAAGATTCAAGATTATCAGTCAATAAATAATTTATTCACTAGATTGAAAAGTCTACAAAGTAGCTGGAAGAATATAAAATCAAGGGCAAAGATTAACTAGACAAAGGATGGTCACAGACCTGCAAGATTCTGCACAAATTTGCTAAGTTAGAAATGGAAATAGAAAAAGGTTGCTTTAGAAAGGTGTTTAGTACATTTTAGTGGAAGTCTTGTAAACTCATGCTGCTAGTCTATAAAACATGCACTGGTCCTTAGTGCACAAGTAACAAAACAGATCTAAATTTTCTTGTATTCTCTCAAGATAGAAGCTGTGTTCTTATTTTCTTAAGAAACCAGGATGTGTAGCAAGACCAATTTAATCAATACAAATTAAGTGAGTTTTGAAAATGCTGTGTTTGCTGGTTATTTATGTAAACACAATATCTCTGTAAAATCTAAACTGCTTTGTTCACCTAAAATCCAAACAAGTTTATAAAAATCCAAGAAACACATTCACCCCCCTCCGTGTTGCATTCAATATCTAAAAAGTGGTATCAGAGAAAAATCTAAAAGTAAACAGATAAAGATCTTGGAAGAATGAGTGTACAAAAGATAAGCAGTATCAAGATACCAGCCTTTGATAAAATCAACTATACACTTTGGAAGAAAAAGATGATGTTCATAAGGATAGCCAATGCTATGTACATCCAGATTCTCAAGAATGGCCCTTTTATTCATATGGAAAGGATTGATGAATCTACTGATGGAGACATGGTCATTCCAGCTCATTTTTCCCTTAAGGACCCTTCAAAATACACGAATCCTGAAAAGGAAAAGGTTTCCCTGGATAGTGGCCTGCAATTAATTCTGATAGAGTCACTTGACAATGTTATATACAATAATATTGTCAACTGTGACACAGCCAAATAGATTTGGGAAAATATTGAGGGTACAGAGGAAGTAAGATCAAATCAAAGGAGAATACTGGTGTCTCAGTATGATGGTTTCATGGCCAAGCCTAAAGAAGGAAATATTGAAGTTTTTGAAAGATTCAACCAACTGATAAATGAATTGAAACTTCATGATAAATATTATAAAGTTGAGGAGGTTAATCTGAAGTTTTTTCTAGCGCTTCCTGACCACCTTGAACATAAAATATCAGCTATTAGAGAAGGAAGAGACTTGAGCAGAATGACACTGGAAGTCTTATATGACATCTTGAAAACATATGAGCTTGAGATGTCACAAAGAAAGTCATTGAAGGAAAACCAAGGACATGTTGTTGATGGATACAATGCCTTAATGGTCAATGACAGTGAAGCAAGTGAAGATGAACCAGATGATCAAACTCAAGTCATTCATGTTATTGAACAAAAGAATAAGGGACCTCGGAAACAAGTTGTTTTGGAGCTAGAGGAAGATGAATACTACACCCTTGATGAGCTAGATGAGATGGATCAATCAATGGCTTACCTGGCTAGAAAATTCTCTAACATTAGAGCTAAAAAGCCAAGTTTCTCAAGAACAAAGGACAGTCCTCAAATAGCAACAACTGGAAACCAAAAACTCAGTTTAACTCAGCTAACAAAGGTGGCTACAAAACTGGATCTGTTGACAGATAAAAAATAAGGTGCTTTAACAGTGATGAGTTGGGCCACTTTGCAACTGAGTGCAGGAATCCAAAGAAAATGAAGAAAGATAAAGCCTATCTGGAATTAGAAGCAAAGTATGAAGCTCTCTTGAAGAAATAATAGGGAAAGGCTTATATAGCTGAAGGCAAGAGTTGGGATGACACTGATGAAGATGATGAGAATGAAGAATTTGGAAATTGTGAAATTATGGCTCTTGAGAAAGGAGAATCATCCTCATCAAAATCAGAGGTACCAAATCTAACTACCATTGATTTATATACAAGCCAATATAAAGAAACTGTTAAAAATATTACTATAGACATGTTTCATATCCACACAAGTATGATGGCAGCTACTGAGGAAGTTAGTAGGCTATCAAAGACAAATGAGAAGCTTGAGATTGAGAAGAAAGAATTGGAACTGCAGCTTCTTGAGCTTGAAATTGTCAGGATGGAAAATGAATATTTGAAAAATAAGCTCAAGCGTGTAAGTGAAATTGAAGCTCTGTTGAGGGAAAAGTTGGATAAAAATGAGGTAAAATTGAAGTCTTTCAGAAATGCATCTCAGTTTGTTGGACAATACCATGAGAAGAACAAACCATGTGCCAATATAGCAACTGGTTTGGACTATTATGACTTGATAAACAACAAGAAAAATGAAGGTGATAAAGGTAAGGAAATTGCAGTTCAAGATGTCCCAGTTCTGCTGAGAAAAGTTGATGCACCTTCATTCAAGGCATGTGAAGTTCATTTTAGTGAGGTTGAGTTGGTCATCAAGCAAGAACTTGGAGATGAAGATAGTGAAAAGAAAAATGAAGAAATCACTCCTACTACTGAAATTAAGAAGAAGCCCATGGTCAATCAAGATTCTAAGATACCAATCAAGGAAATCAAAACTGAGAATGCAAGAAAGAAGAAGAACATGAATGGGAAAATTGGAGTGAACAAGAGCAATAACTTCACATTTGTTGCAGATGCTCCTAAGAAAGAATGTCAAAAGTGTGTCTGAACTAATCACCTAACTCATCTTTGTAAAAAGGCTGTTAGTGAGCCAAAAGTGGGAGCATACAAATATAATGAAGCAAAGGCTGAAGACCCTTATTCGTTCTGTGATAAATTTGATTGCATTCCTTACAATATGAAAGTAAAGACAAGTTGTCATAAACTGAGAGTCTCAAAGAAGTTAACCTTAGATCTACATCTAAAAAGGAAAATGCAAATAAATCATTGAACACTGTTCTTTTTAAATCATCAAATTCTACTTATGCAACTTATGTTAAAAAAGAAAGTACCCAACACTGCTTGGGTAGCAAAACACACTTAATCCTCATTGTATGTAGGAAAAAAATGAAGAGAGTCATATGGATCATTGACAGTGGATTCTCCAGACATATGACAGGTGATAAGGCCTTCCTATCACAATTTAAGGACATGGTTGGCCCATTGGTGACTTTTGGAGACAACAACAAGGGTTCACAATGGGATATGGCAAGTCAATTTTTGGTAATATTTTCATTGAAGATGTAGCACTGGTAGATGGTCTTGAGGTGAATCTCCTGAGTGTCAGTCAATTGACAGATAAAGGATTCAAGGTTTCATTTGACAAAGGAAACTACTCAATTATCAGCAAAAAGACTGGCGAAGTTGCTTTTAAAGGAGTAAGGAAATGAAGCTTGTTTGTTGCATATCTATACTCAGCAAATAAGGATGGTATATGTTGCTTCTACACTAAGGAATCTATTGAGAAAAGTAAGTTGTGGCACAAGAAACTTTCTCACATGAATTACAAAGCAATTAATACCTTGGTGAAAAAGGAATTAGTAAGAGACATGCCAAATCTGGAATTTACTCAAGATGAAGTTTGTGAGGCTTATCAAAAAGGCAAAATGAAAAGGTCTAGTCACAAAACCAAAATTATGAATTTCATAAGTGCAACACTGCAACTTATTCACATGGACCCGTTTGGACCAGTTAATGTCTTATCTATTTCTAGAAAGAAATATGCACATATGATGGTGGATGGCTACTCAAGGTATACATGGGTAGAGTTTATGCATTCAAAGGATGAAACTTCACACATCATTATTGAACACATAAGGACGATTAAGAAGCAGGATGAAGATCAAAATTGTGTGAAAAGATTGAGAAGTGACAGTGGCACAAAATTCAGGAATGCAATTTTAAATGAATTTTGCAAAAATAAGGGCATTGTTCGATAGTTCTCAGCTGCAAGGACACCTCAGCAAAATGGGGTAGTTGAAAGGAAGAATAGAACTATAGTTGAAGCTGCTAGAATAATACTGCAAGATGCTAATTTGCCAACAAGTTTTTGGGAAGAAGCTGTCAACATTGCATGCTATACACAAATAGATATCTCATAAACAAAAATCTTGGTAAGTCACCGTACTCAATTTTGTCAAAAAAGAAGCCTACTGTATGTATTTGGAAGCAAACTTTGTTCTAAAAGACAACTCTGAATATGTGGGAAAATTTGACTCTAAAGTTTTTGAAGCAATTTTTCTGGGATATTCATTGGAGAGAACTTCCTACAGATTTTATGTGCTTGAACAAAAGAAAATTATGGAAAGCATATATATGACTTTTGATGATGACAAGTGTCCACGCTTAGAATTCCTTGATAAGAATGAAGCTGAAGCTCTTAAGTTTGAAAATCTAAACATGATAGTGATTCTGAAGATGAAGCCGAGATCAACACAAGAAATGGAATGAATAAAGAGTCAACTGAGCAAGTGAATCATGAGGATGAAAACTCATCTCATACACCTGAATTTGATGGCACAACCTCAGGTGGAGAAAGTGGAGAAAGTTCTGCAAGTCATTCCAATGGTGAAGAAAATGCAGAAAATTCAAGTCAACAAAATCACACCAGAGAATGGGATATGAGTCACAGAAGAGATGAAATTATTGGTGATCCAAATGTTGGATTGAGGACTAGAAGTGCAACTGCAAATGAATGTCTACATGCATGCTTTCTCTCACAAATTGAGCCTAAGAAAACTGGGGAACCTCTACTTGATCCTAACTTGATATCTGCCATGCAAGAAGAGCTAAATGGATGAAAGTAGAATTTTAACTAGAAACAAAGCAATATTGGTTGCAAAAGGCTACTCACAAAAAGAATGAATTGATTATGATAAAACTTTTGCTCCAGTTCCAAGACTTGAAGCAATAAGGATCTCTCTTGCATTTTCTACACACTAAAATTTTAAGGTGTATCAAATGGATGTAAAGAGTGAATTCCTTAATGGTGAGTTGAAGGAAGAGGTTTATGTGCAACAGCCACTTGGCTTTGAAGATCCAGAGTTTCCAGATTTTTTTTATCAACTGCTAAAGGCTCTTTATGGATTGAAGCAAGCGCCTAGAGCTTGGTATGATACACGATCAGAATTTCTGCTTAAACATGGATTCAATAGAGGAATAATTGACAAGACTCTATTCTATAAGCATCATGGTGGTTGTTGTGAATATGTTATGGACTTGATGATTTCATTAACAAAACATCTTAGTAGATTTAACTTAGTGAAAAATGTAGCACTCAACAGATAAGGAATATAGTCCTGACAGATGACTCAATATAGTCCTGACGGATGATAATTTATTATCCATCGAGTGAGTAGCTTGTGTAATAATGAGTCATGAAGCACATTTCTGCAAACACCTTTGTTTAGATTCTGTAGTAGCATATAAGTCATGTTGACTTTAATTAGATATGCAGAATAGGTTGATTAATTGTACATAGATGATGTCTTGTAATTCTGCATAAATGATATGAAGTCAAGTGCCAAATAGCTACCCGACGGATGATCAACAAAGCTACCCGACGGATGATCAATAAGGCTACCCAACGGATGATCAACAAGGCAACCCGACGGATGATCATGTACCCGACGGATAATCAATTTAAACATCTGTTGACAGTGATAACACAGTCACATGCGTCGAGTGTATGCAAAAGGAATGTGGAAGCCTATTCAACTGGGTTTTTGAGAACAAAGAAGCATTACCATTTCCATGCTATTATGAGGATATTCAAAGATGCTGGAATAGAGTAATGAAGTAGCATAGTATTAGACTTGATAGGTTTTGTTTTATTATCTTGTCTTATTATTGTGTAATCTTGGTAATATATAAACCAAGAGTAGCAATTAGAACAACAAGAAGACTAAGCAAGTATTTTCTCAGAGAAACATTTGTAAGTTGTATCTTTAGCATTTCTCTGTAAGTTTAGTTGTTCTCATTTGTAAGCAGCTGTGAGCTATTCAAGCTTCATAGAGTTCTCTTGATATATAATATATATCTCTGGTGGATACATTCAAATCTACCAGAAAGTTTTAAAGACTTGTGTTTTTATTACTTTGTGTTTTGATTCATACTTAACTTGTTATTCCGCACTTTGCAAATCAAAACACTGTCATATATATATATATTAAGTTAGAACATTTTATATTTTTGAAAAAGGTTCAAGAATTCCATTCAACCCCCCTTTTGTAATTCTTATTGCATTGTTAGGGACCAATAATTGGTATCAGAGCAAGCTCTTAAAGAACAAAGAGTTTAAAGATCACAACAAACAACAAGATGAACAAGAAGGATGTTAGAGTCAAGATCCTTTTCTGGACAAAGATAATTACCATCACTGGAAGGTAAAGATGCATCTTCATTTACTTCTCAAGATGAGGCCTATGTAGATTGCATAGAGAGAGGCCCTCATGTACCAATGAGAGCTGCAAGTGGAAATGAGCCATCAGTTCCCAAGCCAAGGCATGAATGGTCAGATCCTAATATTGAACAAGTCAGGAAGGACAAGAAGGCCATGAATATTCTGTTCAATGGAGTTGATGGTGATATGTTTGACAACATCATCAATTGCAAAACTGCCAAGGAAGTTTGGGATACTATTCCGATTATCTGTGATGGCACTGAACAAGTTAGAGAAAACAAGATGCAGCTACTAATTCAGCAATATGAGCATTTCCATTTTGAAGAAGGTGAAACTCTCACTGATATCTTTAGTAGATTTCAAAAGCTACTAAATGCTCTAAAGCTGCATGGAAGAGTCTACCAAACCAAAGATTCTAACCTCAAATTTCAGAGATCCCTACCAAAGGAATGGAAACCAATGACAATCTCCTTGAGAAACTCACAAGAATACAAGGAGCTTACATTAGAGAGACTATATGGCATTCTAAAGACTTATGAGCTTGAAATAGAGCAAGATGAAAGAATGGAGAGAGGGAGAAAGAAAGAAGGGTACATTGCATTGGTTGCTGAGTTAGAGAAAGAGAAGGAGATGAAGATAGAAGCTGTTGAGTCTACTTCAAAGGTCTGTGAAAACAAGGGCAAGGGGCTGGTAGCAGAAAATGAAGATTCTTTAAGCCAAGATAACATGGAGGATATTGATGAACATCTAGCATTTCTTTCCAGAAGATTTGCCAAGCTCAAGTTCAAGAAGAACTTTGGAGCAGCTAAGCGAAATAGAAACATGGTGGATAAATCAAAATTCAAATGTGTCAAATATGGCTTGGCAGGGCACTTTGCCAGTGAGTGCAGAAAGTCAGATTCCAACAAGAAGAAGTTTGAGCCTGTGGATTATAACAGAAATATTTTGAGTTGCTCAAACAAAAGGAAAGAGCTTTCATTACACAAGAAAATGACTGGGTAACAAATGGTCTGGATGAGGATGAGGATGTAAGCTATGTCAATCTAGCCCTAATGGCCAAGTCTGATAAAACAGAGACAAGTTCTTCAAGTAATCAGGTAATCACCACTAACCTTGCATATTTATCTAAAGCTGAGTGTAATGATGCAATAAATGACATGTATACAGAATTATATCATTTGCGTGTTACACTTAAGTCTCTTACTAAGGAAAATGCTAAAATCAAAGAAAACAATTTGTTTTTAAGTGAGAGGAATAATGTGCTCGAATCTCAGTTTATTGAATTTGAAAAATTGAGAATTGAGTGTAAAATTGCTAAGGATGAATTAACCGAGTCCTTGAAGAAAGAAGAAATCTTGAAGAAGTAGCTTGAATGAGAACATGATGTGATTAAGGCATGGAAAACATCTAGAGATGTTCATGCTCAAATCACCAAAGTTCAAGGTATTGAGTCCTTTTATGATGCAGCCTGGAAGAAAAATAAGGAGAAGCTGGAATCCAATTTGGTTGAAGGATTACTAACAGATGTGGACTCGACAGATGATGAGAGTCATCCGTCGGATAACCAAAAGGATTATCCGTCGAGTGACATAAATCCTCATCCGTCGGCTGTGAGCAAACCTGTGAGTAAAGCCAAACTTGCAAAGTTAAATGAAAAATATGGATCAGTTTCCAAAAACTTTATTTCAGGAGAATCTAGTCAAGTGAAGAAGGAGAAGAAAGTGAATATTGGTCATTTGTCTATCAAGCAATTGAATGAAAGACTAGAAAAGATTGAGGTTAAAACAGAGGCTAAAAGGAAAAACAATAGAAATGGTAAAGTAGGGATTAACAAGCATAACAACTACACACCTGATAAGTATGCTCCAAGAAAAATCTGTGTTAAGTGTGGTACTGTAAATCATCTGTCTATTAATTACAAAACTGCCATGCCTACTTCCATATCTGTGCCACCTCCTTTTCCCAACATGAATGCCATGCCTTCTATGCCTATCCCCTCAGCGGGAAAAAGTCACAAAAAAAAGAATATATGAATGCTATCTCTACACAGAATATGAATGCACAATTTGCTAATATGCCATTTGCACCTAATCCTTATTATGCTGCATTTAGTATGCCTCAAATGCCATTTAGCATGCCCTACTGGAATAACATGTTTAGTAATAGCATGCCATTTCCTGTTAATCAAAATATGCATGATAATTATGTTGTAATAAATGGTTTCAAAGGTCCAACTAAAATGACTAAGGATGAATCTGATATCCCCAAGTCAAATGAGATTAATCCTAAGAAACAGAAAAAGAAAGCTAACAAGGCAGGACCCAAGGAAACTTGGCTACCAAAATTAACTTGATTTGATTTTAATGTATGCAGGGAAACAAAAAGAATCTATGGTACTTGGATAGTGGTTGTTTAAGACACATGACTGGTGATTCTACCCTGCTCACAGAGTTCAAGGAGAGAGCTGGCCCAAGTATTACTTTTGGAGATGACACCAAGGGTTATACTGTGGGATATGGCTTGATTTTAAAAGACAATGTCATCATTGAGGAGGTTGCTTTAGTGGATGGTCTCAAGCATAATTTGTTGAGTATCAGCCAGCTGTGTGATAAAGGCAATTCAGTAACCTTCAACTCAGAAGCCTGTGTTGTAACTAACAAAAGGAGCAATAAAGTGGTTCTCACTGGGGTGAGAAATTAAATGTGTACTTAGCTGACTTCAACTCATCAAATGCAGAATCTGTTACTTGTCTTCTAAGTAAAGCAAATCAAGATGAAAGTTGGATATGGCATAAGAAGCTATCCCATCTAAACTTCAAGACCATGAATGAACTTGTAAAGAAAGAACTGGTTAGAGGCATTCTTCAAGTGGAGTTTTCTAAGGATGGACTGTGTGATGCTTTCTAAATGGGAAAGCAAATTAAAGCATCATTCAAAAAGAAGCTTGATTCAATAATTGAAGAACCTTTACAACTGCTACACATGGATTTGTTTAGACCAGTCAATGTGTTGTCCATCTCAAGGAAAAGATTTTCCCTAGTAATTATAGATGATTTCTTAAAGTTCTTTTGGACATATTTCCTTAAGTCCAAAGATGAGGCTAGTGAAATCATCTTCAATCAATAAGGCAAGTCAATAATCATCCAGATTTCAAAGTTAGAAGAATCAGGAGTGACAATGGAACTGAGTTCAAGAATTCTGTCACGAGAGTATTTTGTGAAGAGAATGGGATTTTGCATGAGTTTTCAGCAGCAAGAACTCCACAACAAAATGGAGTAGTAGAAAGAAAGAATAGATCACTTATTGAAGCTGCAAGGACAATGCTTGAAGAATCCAAGTTACCAACATATTTCTGGGCTGAAGCTGTAAATACTGCATGCTACACTCAGAATATTTCTCTGGTTAATCAAGCAAAATGCATGACTCCCTATCAATTGTTCAAGAATAAGAAGCCAACTCTAAACTTTCTTCATGTCTTTGGCTGCAAATGTTTTATCTTGAGAAATCAAACTGATCAGAATGGGAAGTTTGATGCCAAAGTAGATGAAGGAATTTTTGTTAGATATGTTGTTGGTAAAGCATACAGAGTCTACAATCTAAAAAGCAACATTGTTGTGGAATCAATACATGTTGTGTTTGATGATAAAAAGATTGAAGGACTGCAAGATGGAGATTACCATGAGAGCCTCAAATTTGACAATGTGGAGATGGTTAGTGATGACAGTGATGATGAAAGTGATCAAGAAACAATATCAAAGGATAATGTAGAAAAATCCACAACCAATAAAGCATAAAATTCAACATCAGTCGATTTGCAAAATGCTCCATCCGTCGGGAGACAACCAGCTTCATCCGTCGGTACTCAAAATTCACCATCCGTCGGGTCATCAAAAGAAGCCGAAAGTTAGAATAGATCACTTACAGAAAGTTCCCCTTTCTCAAATCAAAGATCCATTAACTCAGGGGGAGTTTCTAATAATCAAAACTCAATCACACATCAAGACAACAATGAGGTCTCTTCATCTAGAGCTAATCTACCTCAACAAAGTAAATGGACAAAGGATCACCCCTTTGAGCTCATAATTGGTGATGTATCTTCTAGAGTTCAAACAAGGAGAGCAACTCAAGAAGAATGTCTATATAGCAGCTTCCTCTCTAAGGAAGAACCAAAGAAGGTAGAAGAAGCTTTGTTGGATCCTGATTGGATTTTAGCTATGCAGGAGGAGCTAAACCAATTTGAAAGGAATAAGGTATGGAAGCTGGTACCCAAGCCTAAAGTAAAGAATCCAATAGATACCAAATGGGTATTCAGAAACAAGATGGATGAAAATGGCATAATAGTCAGGAACAAATCTAGATTGGTTGTTAAGGGCTATTGTCAACAAGAAGGAATAGATTTTGATGAAACATTTGCTCCTGTTGCAAGACTTGAAGTCATCAGAATTTTCATAGCCTAGGCAGCCCATGCCAATTTCAAGGTCTATCAAATGGATGTCAAAAGTGACTTTCTAAATGGAGATTTGGAAGAGAAAGTCTATGTCAGTCAGCCTCCTGGTTTTGAAGATCCAAATTTTCCAGAATATGTTTACTATCTTTTGAAAGCACTTTATGGACTGAAGCAAGCACCTAGAGCCTGGTATGACACCTTGTCAAAGTTCCTTTTAGAAAATCATTTCACAAGAGGTACTGTTGACAAAACTTCATTCTTTAGAAATGTTAATGGCTCTAGTATACTTGTTTAAATTTATGTAGATGACATTATTTTTGGCTCTACAGATGAGAAACTTTGCAAAAAGTTTGCCAAATTGATGGAAAGTAAGTATGAAATGAGCATGATGGGAGAACTAACTTAGTTTCTTGGTTTGCAATTTAAGCAAGTTAGTGATGGAATATTCATTAGTCAAACTAAATACATTTATGATCTTTTAAAGAAGTTTGATCTAATGGATTGCACATCTGCAAAAAGTCCCATGGCCACTGCAACTAAGCTTGAATTAAACACTACTGAAAAGTCTGTGGATATTACAAGTTATAGAGGCATGGTTGACTCACTTCTGTACTTAACAGCTAGTAGGCTAGATATAATATTAGCTACATGTCTTTGTGCTAGATTTCAGGCTGATCCTAGAGAATCTCACTTAGTAGCTATTAAGAGAATTTTCAGATATCTTAAGGGAACACCAAAACTTGGCATTTGGTACCCTAGAGATTCTGGTTTTGATCTAACTGGTTATTCAAATGCAGATTATGCAAGTTGTAGAATTGATAGAAAAAGTACAACATGAACTTGTCAATTTCTAGGAAACAAGCTTGTGTCCTGGTTCAGTAAAAAGCAAAATTCAGTTTCTACTTCTACAGCTGAAGCTGAGTATATTGCTGCTGGCAGTTGCTGTGTACATATTTTGTGGATGAGAAACCAATTGCCAGACTATGGTCTGCAAGTGGAAAGAATTCCTATTTTCTGTGGTAACACAAGTGCAATTTCCATCATTGAAAATCCAGTACAACATTCAAGAATAAAGCACATAGACATCAAGTACCACTTCATAAGGGAACATGTGATGAATGGTACTGTGGAACTACATTTTGTTCCAAGTGAAAAGCAGCTTGTAGATATTTTTACCAAGCCACTGGATGAATCCACCTTTTCAAGGTTGGTAAGTGAGTTAGGTATGTTAAATTACTCTTGAATTCTTCTTAATAATTTACAAGTTGTAATGCAACCAGAAATTTAATTGGTTTTTCAGTCTTGGATAAAATTTTGGCTAAGTCAAAATTTACATCTCGACGGATGATCATTATCCATCGAGTTTGATCATCCGTCGGTATATGTTTTGTTAATAAAATCAATTATTTTTCTGGAATATTTTATGACTCGGTGGATAAGTATTTATTCTCATCGGTCGAATTGTCTGAATCCTAGCCGTTAATTGCCTGAACATCATCCATCGAGTATACTTACAGTTTGTAAGTATAACACGACAGATAATTGATGGAATTTTTACAGTTTATTTTTAAACGGCTATTTTGGGCAATTTTTATTGGTTACTTTATTTTACTTTATTATTTTTGACAGTTATTTTTGAGATAGTATAAAAGCATAATTCATTTTCATTGCTTGTCTTTTATCATTCTCAAATCATCTGCTCTAATTTCTTTCTTTCTCAAAAGCAATTATCATCTCTCTCTCTGCAATTTTCACTCTCTAACAATGGCACCAGTCGTCAAGATCATGTCTCAAACTGGATTTATCTATGAGAAGAACAACTTCACTGCTCTTGTGAACAAGGGGATTAAACAGTCTGGCGACTACCATAAAATGATGGATTTTGTAAAGAACTAAAAACTCAACTATGCCATGCTGGAATCACCCACCATCTACTATCAGGTTGTTGAAGAGATGTGGACTACTGCAACATACAACTCAGCTGATAAGACTATCACTTTCACTATTAAAGATAAGGAATTTTGTGTTAATAGTGACATTGTTAAAGCATGTTTCAAAATTCCTGACAATATTGTAATTTCACCACACACAGACACTGACATTGTTAACATGCTTAACTCCATGGGCTATGCACTCCCTACTTCTAAATTAAGTGAAATTAGGAGATTGGGTCTTAGGAAGGAATGGAGTTATCTATGTGATGTAGTTACTAAGGTCTTTTCTGGTAAAATCAGTAATTTTGATTCTGTCAATATCTCTATGCTTAACATGCTTTACATGCTAGTCACTAATAAAATTTTCAACTTTAGTGATCTTGTCTTATTTGAGTTGGGGTTTAAGTTAGGGGAATTAAATAAGAGGGGTGAAAATGTTTACTATGCTAGATTTTTAATGATGATTGCTAACCACCTCTCTGAGGATATTGTGCTTGAGAACCCAACCAACAAATTAGATTGTTGGGTTCAAGAAAGAAGAATCATTGCAGATTTGAACAGGGCAAACCATCACAAAGAGGTGCCACTCTTCTATTTTCCTGTTATGGAGGCACCTCAGGTAAGTGAGGTAAGTTCAACTGTCTCTACTCTTCCAGCCTCACAAACTTTTTTGCATTCAAGTGTAGCTATGGCAACTGTGTCATTGACCCAACAGTTGCCTACCCAAGCTATCAAATCCAAAATTTCAAAAACCAAGTCAAAGAAAGCCCCCTCTGGTGTCTCTCAAAAGATGCCAGTTGTAAAATCCACCAAACCAAAAGAGGGGAGTGTGAAGGTGGGTAAGAAAGGTGAGGGACAGGGTGAATATCAAAGAAACCCTAAGGATAAGGTTGGAGAGGTGAGTGTTTCCCAGCCTAGCCACACTGTAGTTTCCCAACAAACTGCAGTGCTTAATAAGGATTTAAGCTCATTACTAGTTGCATCCTCCCAAAAGGATGTGACTATTGAACAAAGCTCTCAACAAAGAGCACAGGCCAAAAGGGTAAGGGACACAAGCTCACCCCAAACCTATACTAGAAAGAATAAATTAAAGACCCTTGGGGAAACACAGGGTTCACACACTGTGCAAACTGGTGCTAAAGACACAGTCACTGCACCTTCTCAAAGTCAGTTTGATGTGGCTCCAACAAATGTGGAGTCACAGCCAAAATCTCTAACAATTGAAGCCCCTGAAACACCAAACTCTCCCATACACTCCTTGGATGTTGACATGATAAACATTGTTAGGTCACACACACTGTAGAGGGGGTGAATACAGTGTAAAGTATAATCAAAATAAACTTTAATATCTCAAGTAATAGAAAACAAACTTTATTAAAACAATAAACTCTGTTACAGTATGGAACTGTTACCTCTCAGTGATGAACAAATATCACGAGAGCTGCTAGGGTTACTACGAATAATCTTCTCGAATATGATAACACTTATAGTGTAAACCCTATGTCTGTGTTTATATACTACACAGTTACAAGATAATCACTAATTGATATGGAATATAATTCTGCTTCCTAAAATATATCAATCAGATATCTTTTCTTCCAAGTATTCTATTCTTCATAGAATTCCTTCTTCATGCATATCTCTTCTTATGCTTATCTCGATCTTCTTTCCTTTAATCAGCTATTGTCCTTATCTGAATGTACTTCAGCACTTAAGTTCTGATATCCATCTTCTGATGATTATCTCCTGATAATATAAGTACTGATATCCTTAAGTCCTGACTTCCAGTAAGTACTGATTTATCCTGTTTAAGTAAGATCTGAAAACTAAACATAAATCATATTAGCCATGACATTATCAAATATATCCAACAATCTCCCCCAACTTGTAAATTAGCATAATATACAAGTTTAACAGATATTTGATGATGTCAAAAACATTAAGTACAAATACATGAGAATTAGACTAGATAACTACAACTTACAGTCCCTAAAGCTTTACCAATATTTAACTTCTGATAACAGCTTCAGTCTGTACAAATATCAGAATTTAATCAGTTGTAGATCTTGACTTGACTTCATCTTCTGATCTCTCTGATGTCAGGAGTTGTTCTAAGATAGTTCTTCAACAAACATCTCTCAGCATATCTAAGTTCATCAATCATTCTCCTTTTAGCATCTTTAAGCTCTGCATTATCTTCACCAATTTGAAAGATTGCAACCCTGAGATCATTAATCTTTGCTTTTCTTATATCCTGATCCAGTCTGATCAAAGAAACTTTATCAGACTCAAGATTGAATTCCACAGCCCTGTAACCCAGAAAGGTAGTTATAATTTTAGCAGTGTTGGACTTCATTTCAACTATATCACCCTTGTGATCTCTGTACTTTGGAACATATGTGCTGTCAGACTTAACATAATAAAGCCTTTTCTGTCTCTGAATCTGATCCTTCAAATAGTTTGCAGCACTTCCTGTCAATCTATCATCCACTTGAAGTAAGAATAGTGTATGCTCCAATTCTTCAAAATACTTCAATGGAATCGCATTTTGCCTTATATGATAAACCCTACCATCTGTCATGAAGTACAACAAGATGTGTTATTTCAAGTAGGTATGGTAAACCATTTGTACAGATTCCAGTTGATTCAATCTCTCAGGAGTTGCTCCAATACCTGGTTCACTCAAGGAAGTTGGATCATTGGTAGTGTTTTGTATTCTTCTTTCATCAGCACTTCCCAATCCAGTTTTATCTCTTGCTTCCTTTCCAGTAACTACTCTTGCTTCAAAACCACTTGCAGCAGTCTTCAAAGGTTGAGTCTGTTTTGCTTTAGTGAATCCTGGTAGGAGTGTCTTTGGTCTAACTTCTGATATCAAGTTAACTTGAGCTATGTAAGAGGTTACTTGCTTCTTTGGAATATCAGAACTTACTGTCTCTTGACTCTGAACAACTTGAGCCATGTCAGAGGTTGTTTTAAGAACTTTTCTTGAAGTCAGAGCAAGATCATCCTTTTCATCAGTCATTTCTTCATTCTCAGGAGGCACATAAACCTTGATAGGTTCACCAACCTTTTCTTTACCCTTGGATCTTGGATCTATCTGCGGTTGTGATTTAGCCAATGTTGCTTCAGTATTTTTCCTTTCTTTTATCACAATGCCTTTGATTTTTGGAATTGTCTTTTTACCAGAAGCTTCAGATTTAGATGTGACTTTTTCTGATTTAAGTCTGGCTTCTTCTTCCATTAAACTCTCCAAGTCCATTCCTGGATTTTCCTGAAGAAATAACTGTCTTGACATTTCTTCATCAAGATCTAAAAGTTCATCAGAACTTATCCTTTTACCAGTAGCAGAACTAATTCTTTTCCCAGTATCAGAACTTGTCCTGTGACTTGTGATTTCAGCTTTTCTTGATGAGAAACCTCTACCTTGACTATGACCTCTACCCATTCCGGAGTTTCCTTGATCATCCTTTTCATCATCCTTCCCTTTCAGTGTCTTGCCAGTCTTGCATTTGGACTTAATTACTTTCTCCCCCTTTTTGGCATCAATATGTAGTAGAAGAGAGACAAGCAATTCCACTGAGGCTTGGATTTCAGTAAGTTGAGATTGCTGAGAAGCTTGATTTTTCAGAATATCATCAATCTGAGCTTGGTGTTTCTCTTGAGTCGTCTCAATATAAGCAATCCTGTCAAAGGTAGGTTCGAAGAAATTTTTCTTGTCAATTTTCTGAATTTGGTCCTGTTTGATGAATTCTTCCTGAATCTTGTGTAGCTCTGCATGAGTAGTTGAATGGAGACCTTGTAGATGTTTAGTACTCAATGCAGTGACTCTAAGTTGGGTTTTGAAATCATCAGAAATTAACATTTCATCAGCTTTTGTCAAGTGCTCAGCAAGAAGCTTTGCATTTGGAACACAGAAAACTGAGTTCCATTCCTTAGTCCACTCCTGTCCTGCAGGAGTTTCACTCCAAGGCACTGGTGCTTCTCTGGTAACAAACTTCTTAACAAGTTCAGATTTAAGAATAGTTTGTTGAGGAGCATGTCCTGAAGGACCTGCTTCATCAGCATCTACATTGGGAGCAGCATCACCAGTATCTCCAGCATTTGCAGCATCAGAACTTACAAAATCAGTATCTTCTGATAAAACAACAGTGTGAGTAGCAATGGAGGCTTCAGCATCCTCTAATTGCTGATCTGGTTCTAAGTTCTGATCAACAGCCATATCCTGATGCTCACCTATATTCTGATCATCAGCATCGAGATGCAGAGAAGGTGTAGAAGAGAAGTCTGAATTTTGAGCAGCATCAGTAACAGGTGTTGTTGATGGATTAGTTGTTGTTGGAGCTTCTAGGAGAATTACTTCAGGCACAACCAGGTTCTGAACATCAATTTCAGTACTGGTGCCTGTATTAACAGGAGATACAGACTTTTGAACAGGAGACACAGATGGTGTGTTGGCCTTTTCAGGAACAGCTTCCTGAGATGGAGTTGATGAAAAAGAAGTGACTTTAGCTAATTCCTCTTCTTGTGAGATCAGAGATTCCTGATCTCCTTCCTTAGCTGCTGCTTCTTCATCATCTGAAACTGGCCTTTTTTCCCTCTGTTTCTTGTATCTCTTTGTAGATATGGATTCCTTGGGAGTTTCAGGAACAGTCATTCTTCTAAGCCTCTTGAGAAGCCTAGATCCCCCAATTTCAGAATCCTTCTGAGAAGTCACTGTCTCAGCTTCTTGGACAACAGGTTCTGATGCAGAAACCTGTTCCTCACTGTCAGACTCATCTCTCAAAGCAATCCTCCTTCTCTTTTTAGGTGTTTGAGGAACAGTCTTTGTCCTCTTAGGTTCGGAAGATGAAGGCTTCACAGTAGGTGCTGAGGATGAGGGTTGAACTGTCTGTGAAGTGGTTGTTTATATAGGCAAGAGAATGCCAGGAGACACAAAGAAATTTAATGCTGACAGGTGGAATTAATTCTACCTCGTCTCCCCAGACTTGGAAAAAGAAAAACATTCATTGGAAAGAGAAAACATGGTTTAATGCGCACAAGAAGCAAGTAAAAGTTGACTGTTCATGTACGAGTACCACTATCCCTAACTATAGTGACTATTA
Source organism: Apium graveolens (assembly GCF_009905375.1). NCBI lineage: Eukaryota > Viridiplantae > Streptophyta > Magnoliopsida > Apiales > Apiaceae > Apium > Apium graveolens. The sequence continues at coordinate 70,865,816 of NC_133653.1, forward strand.
ATCTTCCACTTCAACAGTATTCTGGTTTAGACTGAGACTGTTGTCAAATTTTATCCAAAAATAAGTCAAGTAAAGAATCAGGCTGTAATATCATAACTTAGACTTATATCAGAACTTAACAGTCATTAGAACATAATTTCTTAACTCGAAAAAGGAATGCCTATTTTAGTAAGTCCTCACACAAATTCTGATTTATATTCTTCAGAACTTATTCATCTGAACATGCAATCAGAACTTGTCCTCAGAATTTGTGCAATGTGACACAATGACTGTTCATCTAAAACAACATAGATCCCTACAGTGATTTTCATCATTCATATGGAGTGGTTAGTGTGTGCATTAAGCTAAATATCAGACAAAGAGAAAAGTCTGATTCACTTCAGTATATCTTAGAAATAAGGCATAACTAAAACTTTACTAAAAACCTGTCAATATTCTGAAACCTGTTATTGAATGAATTCATGCTTGAGTCCACCTCAACTATTTTGTGCTAATTTTGTGCATCTTTTTAAATTCTATTTTACAGTGGCTTCGCAGTGTAAGTGAGTCACGACTGCTTATCAGAATTTATGCTATTATCAGAGTATTTCTCCAGTAATCATAGAGTGTGAAAAGTCACCAAGAAAATATTTTATTTGCTTTTCTGATGCATATTACTTAATACCAGCAATGCACTTGGGTCTTCCCTTCCACATTTTTACTCTAGATCTCAAAGGAGTACCTGATTTTTAATCCTCGTTTCTCTTTCTTTTTCTTTTGATAAGTGAGGTTTATCAGCACTTAGTACATTCAACAGATTTACTAGCATCAGAACTTAACAGATGAGTAGCATTATTCTAGTTTGTGACTTAGTAATAAGATAGAAAAAGTAAACTCAACTAAGCTCAATTATCAGAATTTGCTTGTGTCAATAGATTTCCACAGAAATAATTACTTCTTACATGGGATCCCTTATTTATTAAAGACTACTAGGTCAGCATCTAGCACAGTTATCCTCATAGGATTGAATAGTTACCTAAACAGACATATCACTATCAGAGTTTAGAAACATTGATCAGACAACAGTCAGTACTTAAACATATTTTTCAATTAAGCACATAATACACAAAGAGATTAAATTCTGTAAATACTGATCATAAAGTCTGATGCAACGGAACAAAACTAAGTAGATTTAGAGAAAGAACCTGAAACCATTCCAAGTTCATTTACCAATCTTGTAAAAGTAGCTTCACACAATGGTTTTGTGAAGATATCTGCTAGTTGTTGATCTGTTGGAACAAAGTGCAATTCCACTGTACCTTCATCTACATGTTCCCTGATGAAGTGGTACCTGATGCTGATGTGCTTTGTCATAGAGTGTTGAACTGGATTACCTGTCATAGCAATAGCACTTTGATTATCACAGTAAATAGGGATTTTGAAATATGTTAACCCATAATCCAGTAACTGATTCTTCATCCAAAGAATCTGTGCACAACAGCTTCCTGCAGCAATATATTCTGCTTCTGCAGTTGATGTGGAAATTGACTTTTGTTTCTTGCTAAACCAAGAAACCAATCTGCCTCCAAGAAATTGGCAGGTCAATTTTGCAACCTGCAAAATCTGTATCTGAGTAACCTATTAGTTTTAAATCTGATTCTCTGGGATACAACAATCCCAGATCAGCTGTTCCCTTAAGATACTTGAAAATTCTTTTCACAGCTGTTAAGTGAGGTTCTCTTGGATCTTCTTGAAATCTTGCACAAAGACAGGTAGCATACATGATATCAGGTCTACTAGCAGTTAGATAGAGTAGAGAGCCAATCATACCTCTGTAATCAGTAATATCTACTGATTTACCAGTATCCTTATCCAGTTTTGTTGCAGTGGCCATGGGGGTGGATACACTTGAACAATCTTGCATTCCAAATTTCTTCAGCAAGTTTCTGGTGTACTTAGTTTGACAAATAAAAGTGCCTTCTTCATTTTGCTTGACTTGAAGGCCCAGAAAATAGCTAAGTTCCCCCATCATACTCATCTGATACCTTGACTGCATCAGTTTGGCAAACTTCTTGCAAAGTCTGTCATTTGTAGACCCAAAAATGATATCATCAACATAAATCTGGACCAGAAGTAAGTCCTTTCCATGGTTGAGGTAGAACAGTGTTTTGTCTATTGTTCCTCTGTTGAATCCACTTTTCAGAAGAAATTGAGCTAAAGTCTCATACCATGCTCTGGGAGCTTGCTTAAGTCCATAAAGTGCTTTATCAAGCCTGTAGACATAATCTGGATGTTTGGAATCTACAAAGCCTGAAGGTTGTTCAACATATACTTCCTCCTCCAATTCTCCATTGAGAAAAGCACTTTTCACATCCATTTGAAAGACAGTAAACTTTTTGTGAGCAGCATAAGCCAAAAATATCCTTATGGCTTCTAACCTAGCAACTGGTGCAAATGTTTCATCATAATCAATTCCCTCCTGTTGAGAATATCCTTTTGCAACCAGCCTTGCCTTATTCCTTGTAATTATGCCATCACTGTCAGTTTTATTTCTGAATACCCACTTTGTACCAACAACAGATCTATTCTTTGGTCTTGGCACTAGGTTCCAGACTTTGTTTCTTTCAAATTCATTTAATTCTTCCTGCATTGCTTGCACCCAATCAGCATCTTGAAGAGCTTCTTCCACTTTCTTTGGCTCAGTCTGAGAGAGAAAAGAATTGTAAAGACATTCGTTTGAAGTACTTGTTCTAGTTCTGACACCTGCATCAGGATTTCCAATTATCAAATCAGGTGTATGTGATTTAGTCCACTTCCTTGCAGATGGAAGGTTTTCTCTAGAACTGGATGCTCCCCCATGATCCATGCTGTCTTCATTTTCATTTTCTGATGCTCCCCCTGAAACTATGCTCTCTGAGTTGGATTCTTCAGAATTTAGATTTTCAGAACTATCAGAACTTGGCTTATCAGAACTTGATGAGCCAGATGTATGTTCTGATCCTTCTTGAGATGTGATATGTTCTTGAGTATGCTCCCCTTGCATAATTGCATCTTCCTTTGGCGTAGTCACCACAGTTTCAATAACATCAGAGTTTAATCCATCAGAGTTTACAGTATCAGGACTTAGACTGTCAGGATTTTCAGTATCAGAATTTGAGTCTTCATTTTCAAATCTCAGCTGATCATGATCAATAAAATCTTCAAGACCAGTAATCTTCTTGTCATCAAAAGAGACATTGATAGATTCCATGACCACTCTTGTTCTCAAATTATAGACTCTGAAGGCTTTTGTGGAAAGTGGATATCCAACAAAGATTCCTTCATCAGCTTTTAGATCAAACTTGGATAGCTGTTCAGGATGAGTCTTGAGAACAAAACACTTGCATCCAAATACATGAAAGTACTTCAGATTTTGCTTCTTTTTCTTCACCATTTCATATGGTGTTTTTCCTTACTTGTTAATGAGTGTTGCATTTTGAGTAAAATAAGCAGTCTGCACAGCTTCAGCCCAGAATTAGGTTGGAAGCTTTGCTTCTTCAAGCATTGTACGTGCAGCTTCAATGAGAGTTCTATTCTTCCTTTCAACAACTCCATTTTGCTGTGGAGTTCCAGGAGCAGAAAATTCCTGCTTAATTCCATAGTTTTTGTAGAACTCTTCCATTATCAAATTCTTGAACTCAGTGCCATTATCACTCCTTATGGTTTTCACAGAATCTTTGACCAATTTATCCAGATGTTTGACATGATCAATCAAGATAGATGCAGTTTCACTTTTTGTGTGCAAGAAATACACCCATGTGTATCTGATGAACTCATCCACTATGACCAACGCATATTTCTTCTTTGCAATAGACATGACATTCACTGGACCAAATAGATCAATATATAGTAGATGATAAGGCTCAAGAATTAATGATTAAGTCTTGCTCTTGAATGAAGATTTTCTTTGTTTGGCCTTCTGACAAGAATCACAAAGGCCATCAGGAGCAAATACTGACTTTGGCAGTCCTCTCACAAGATCTTTCTTGACTAGTTCATTTATATTGTTGAAATTTAAATGAGAGAGTTTCTTATGCCAATTCCAGCTTTCTTCAATTGATGCTCTACTCATCAGACATATTGCAGAACCATCAGTTATTGTTGAAAGCTTAGCTTCATAAATGTTACCACGCATGTATCCTTTCAGAACAACTTTGCCTTTAGCTTTACTCACAACTCACAAAGTTCTTCAAAGAAATCAACATGATAACCTCTGTCACAGATTTGACTTATACTCAGCAGATTGTGTTTAAGTCCTGAGACCAGAGCTACTTCTTTAATGATGACATTCCCAAGATTGATATTGCCATATCCCAATGTTTTTCCAATGTTGCCATCTCCATAAGAAACACTTGGGCCAGCTTTCTCCACAAAGTCTGATAGCAGGGCCTTATTTCCAGTCATATGTCCTGAACATCCACTGTCCAGAACTAGGATATTTTTCATGTTGCCCTGCAATCACAAAGACCACTAATGATTAGTTTTAAGGACCCAGACTTGCTTGGATCCTTTGGCCTTATCAAGTTTGTTAACATTTGCAGCGGGATTAACATCAGAGTTTATGTTAACAAATTTCTTATCAGAACTTACACTATCAGACTTTGAATCAGAATTTACACTAGAAGGAACAATGGAAACTTTCTTCAAAGAAGGTTTTATTTGATAATAATCATAGTACAAACTATGATATTCCTTACAAGTATAAATGGAATGCCATAAACTACCAGAATGAAAACAAGGATTTTGTGGTTTGTATCTAACAAACTGACTCTTAACTCCTGAATTTGAAGGTAAGGAGTTTATGTTCTTATTCTTCCTACAACAAGAAGCCAGATGGTTAGAACTTCCACAGTTATGACACATTTTCCTAGGAGCTTTAGGAACAGGCTTGTAATTATTGCTTTTATTCACACCTTCCTTTCCATTCATATTTTTCCTAGGTGATTTTACCTTGTTTGCATTCTTAACATCTTTGAGCTTATGTTTAAGCTGCTTTTTAGTCATTAAGCCTATGTTTACTTCAGCTGTCTTTTCCTGTTTTAGTTTTTCAGAAGTTAATTTCACTTTAACTTCTGATTTCTCATTATCAGACTTTACAGTTACAAACTTAACAGGTTTTAACTTTGATTTTTGCTTGACAACAACTGGCTTAATTTCTACAGTTCCTTTATCATTCTTATCCTCTCCATAACCTAAGCCCTCTTTCCAATTTTCACTACTTAGCAAATTTTGAGTTGTTCTGCCAGAGTTAGTCCAAGTCCTGATAATCTCTCTTTCCTTTTCTAACTCAGTTTTTAGAGATTCATTCATTTTTAGCACTTCATCCCTAACATAAAAAGCATCATCTCTATCCTTCTGAGTTTGATGGAACATAACTAACTCTTTTTCTAAGAAATCATTTCTTTTCTTAAAAGCAAGATTTTCAGAAGTTAATCTTTCACATGTAAAAGTTTGATCTCTATAACTAACAAACATGGTTTTAAGATATCTTCTCAACTCATTAATATCATCAGTATGAAAATGTTAGATATATTTGATAATGTCATGGCTAATATGTTTTATGTTTAGCTTTCAGATCTTACTTGAACAGGATAAATCAGTACTTAACTGTTGATCAGTACTTATACTGGAAGTCAGGACTTAAGGATATCAGTACTTATGTTATCAGGAGATAATCATCAGAAGATAGATATCAGAACTTAAGTGCTGAAGGACGATCAGATAAGGACAGTAGCTGATTAAAGGAAAGAAGATCAAGATAAACATAAGAAGAGATATGCATGAAGAAGGAATTCTGTAAAGAATGGAATACTTGGAAGAAAAGATATCTGATTGATATATTTTAGGAAGCAGAATTATATTCCATATCAATTAGCGATTATCTTGTAACTGTGTAGTATATAAACACAGACATAGGGTTTACACTATAAGTGTTATCATATATTCGAGAAGATTATTCATTGTAACCCTAGCAGCTCTCGTGATATTTGTTCATCACTGAGAGGTAACAGTTCCATACTGTAACAGAGTTTATTGTTTCAATAAAGTTTGTTTTATGTTACTTATTATATTAAAGTTCGATTTGATTGCATTATACACTGTATTCACCCCCTCTACAGTGTGTGTGTGACCTAACAAGTGGTATCAGAGCCTATCTGTTAACACACATACAGTTAAAGATCCAAACACAATCATGTCGGACACAGAATCTCCAACTAAGCCTACCAAAACTGAGGAACCACCAAAGACATAAATTCAGAGTCGGTATGAAACCATCAGAGTTCCCATACTGAGACCATCTGAATATCCCATATGGAAGGTAAGGATGACCATGTTCCTGGAAGCAACAGATCCAGAATACCTTGATAGAATCAAGGAAGGCCCTCACAAACCAACCAAGCTCGCAGTTGCAGTTGCAGGTGAAGCAGCAAAGACCGTACCAAAGGAGAAGAGTGATTATACTGCTGAAGATATAGCATCAATTGCTAAGGATGCTAAGGTACGACACTTACTGCATAGTGCCATTGATAATGTAATGTCAAACAGGGTAATCAACTGCAAGACTGCTAAGGAGATATGGGATGCTCTGGAAATAAGGTGTCAGGGAACTGACACAATTAAGAAGAACAGGAAGACAATACTCACTCAAGAGTATGAACACTTTGACTCAAAGACTAAGGAGTCATTGAATGATTTATATGAATGATTTGTCATTGATTAATAAAGAGTATGATCTTGAAGATTCAAACCTTAAGTTCCTGTTAGCTCTTCCTGAATGCTGGGATTTGAAGGCAACGACAATAAGAGACAACTATAATCTTGATGAAACAACTCTTGACGAAATCTATGGTATGCTCAAGACTCATGAGCTTGAGATGGAACAAAGAAGCAAGAGGAAAGGAGGAAAGTCAAGGATAGTTGCTCTTAAGGCTGAAGAAGAATCCCCCAAAGCAGCTTCCTCAAAGAAAGACAAGGGTAAAGCTCTTTTCATAAAGTCTGATACTGAGTCATCAAGTTCTGAGAGTGATGATGACTCAGATTCTGAAAGCTTGGCTGAGACTGATGCTAATGATGAGATGATGAAGCTGTGTGCTCTTATGGTGAAAGGAATCACAAAGATTGCATACAGGAAGTTCAGAAAGGGAAAGAAGTTTTCCAGGAAAGGCATAAGTTCTGATAAGAAGAATTTCAAAAGATCTGAAGGCAGAGGAGGAAAGTCTGACAGAGGAGATTACACCAATGTTAAATGCTATAATTGTGGTGAGAAAGGCCACATATCTCCTAATTTCAAGAAGGTAAAGGGTGACAAAGGCAAGGCTCTTGTCACAAAGCAGAAAAGCTGGACAGACACCTCAGACTCTGAAAGTGAGGAAAATGCTGATGGCAAATGCTGATAAAGAAAGTGCTGAGAGCAGTTCTGAAGCTGCTGAAACAAAGGTACCTCAGACTACTTATGCTTTTCATACTGATGATATTAATAAGTTGAGAAGATATCTTAAAACCATGTTTGTTAGTTATAGAGATCAAACTTTAACATGTGAAAGATTAACTTCTGAAAATCTTGCATTTAAGAAAAGAAATGATTTCTTAGAAAAAGAGTTAGTCATGTTCCATCAAACTCAGAAGGATAGAGATGATGCCTTTTATGTTAGGGATGGAGTGCTAAAAATGAATGAATCTCTAACAACTGAGTTAGAAAAGGAAAGAGAGATTATCAGGACTGGGACTAACTCTGGCAAAACAACTCAAAATTTGCTAAGTAGCTGGAAAGAGGGCTTAGGTTATGGAGAAGATAAGAATGATAAAGGAACTGAAGAAATTAAGCATGTTGATAAGCAAAAGCCAAAGTTAAAACCTGTTAAGTTTGTAACTGTAAAGTCTGAAAATGAGAAATCAGAAGTTACAAAGGAATGAACTTCTGACAAACTAAAACAGGAAAAGACAGCTGAAGTGAACATAGGCTTAATGACAAAGAAGCAGCTTAAGCATAAGCTGAAAGATGTTAAGAATGCAAACAAGGTAAAATCACCTAGGAAAAATAGGAATGGAAAGGAAGGTGTGAATAAAAGAAATAATTATAAACCTGTTCCTGATGCTTCTAGGAAAACATGTCATAACTGTGGAAGTTCTAACCATCTGGCTTCTTTTTACAGGAAGAATAAGAATATTAACTCCTTACCTTCAAAATCAGGAGTTAAGAGTCAGTCTGTTAAATACAAACCACAAAATCCTTGTTTTCATTGTGGTAGTTTATGGCATTCCATTTATACTTGTAAGGAATATCATAGCTTGTACTATGATTATTATCAAATAAAACCTTCTTTGAAGAAAGTTTCCATTGTTCCTTCTAGTGTAAATTCTGATTCAAAGTCTAATAGTGTAAGTTCTGATAAGAAAAATGTTAACATAAACTCCGATGCTAAATCCGCTGCAAATTTTAACAAACTTAAAAAGGCCAAAGGATCCAAGCAAGTCTGGGTCCTTAAAACTAATAATTAGTGGTCTTTGTGATTGCAGGGCAACAGGAAAAATATCCTAGTTCTGGACAGTGGATGTTCAGGACATATGACTGGAAATAAGGCCCTGCTATCAAACTTTGTGGAGAAAGCTGGCCCAAGTGTTTCTTATGGAGATTGCAACATTGGAAAAACATTGGGATATGGCAATATCAATCTTGGAAATGTCATAATTAAAGAAGTAGCTCTGGTCTCAGGACTTAAACACAACCTACTGAGTATAAGTCAAATCTGTGACAGAGGTTATCATGTTGATTTCTTTGAAGAACACTGTGAAATTGTGAGTAAATCTAAAGGCAAAGTTGTTCTGAAAGGATACAGGTGTGGTAACATTTATGAAGCTAAGCTTTCAACAAGTACTGATGGTTCTGCAATCTATCTGATGAGTAGAGCATCAATTGAAGAAAGCTGGAATTGGCACAAGAAACTCTCTCATTTAAATTTCAACAATATAAATGAACTGGTCAAGAAAGATCTTGTGAGAGGATTGCCAAAAACAGTATTTGCTCCTGATGGTCTTTGTGATTCCTGTCAGAAAGCCAAACAAAGAAAATCTTCATTCAAGAGCAAGACTGAATCATCAATTCTTGAGCCTTATCATCTACTACATGTTGATCTATTTGGTCCAGTAAATGTCATGTCTATTGCAAAGAAGAAGTATGCGTTGGTCATAGTGGATGAGTTCACCAGATACACATGGGTGTATTTTTTGCACACAAAAAGTGAAACTGCATCTATCTTGATTGATCATGTCAAACATCTGGATAAAATGGTCAAAGATTCTGTGAAAGTTTTAAGGAGTGATAATGGCACTGAGTTCAAGAATTTGATAATGGAAGAGTTCTGCAAAAACCATGGAATAAAGCAGGAATTTTCTGCTCCTGGAACTCCACAACAAAATGGAGTTGTTGAAAGGAAGAATAGAACTCTCATTGAAGCTGCACGTACAATGCTTGAAGAAGCAAAGCTTCCAACCTATTTCTGGGCTGAAGCTGTGTAGACTGCTTGTTTTACTCAAAATGCAACACTCATTAACAAGCATGGAAAAACACCATATGAGATGGTGAAGAAAAAGAAGCCAAATCTGAAATATTTTCATGTATTTGGATGCAAGTGTTTTGTTCTCAAGACTCATCCTGAACAACTATCAAAGTTTGATCTACAAGCTGATGAAGGAATCTTTGTTGGATATCCACTTTCCACAAAAGCCTTCAGAGTCTATAATTTGAGAACAAAAGTGGTCATAGAATCTATCAATGTCTCTTTTGATGACAAGAAGATTACTGGTCTTGAAGATTTCATTGACCATGATCAGCTGAGATTTGAAAATGAAGACTCAAATTCTGATACTGAAAATCCTGACAGTCTAAGTCCTGATACTGTAAACTCTGATGGATTAAACTCTGATGTTATTGAAACTGTGGTAACTACGTCAAAGGAAGATGCACCTATGCTGGGGGAGCATACTCAAGATCCTACCTCATCTCAAGAAACATCAGAACATGCATCTGGCTCTACAAGTTCTGATTCATCAAGTTCTGATAAGCCAAGTTCTGATAGTGCTGAAAATCTAAATACTGAAGAATCTAACTTAAAGAGCATAATTTCAGAGGGAGCATCAGAAAATGAAAATGAAGATAGCATGGATCATGGGGGAGCATCCAGTTCTAGAGAAAACCTTCCATCTGCAAGGAAGTGGACAAAATCACATACACCTGATTTGATAATTGGAAATCCTGATGAAGGTGTCAGAACTAGAACAGGTACTTCAAATGAATGTCTCTACAATTCTTTTCTCTCTCAGACTGAGCCAAAGAAAGTTGAAGAAGCTCTTCAAGATGCTGATTGGGTGCAAGCAATGCAGGAAGAGTTAAATGAATTTAAAAGAAACAAAGTCTGGACCCTAGTGCCAAGACCAAAGAATAGATCTGTTGTTGGTACAAAATGGGTATTCAGAAACAAAACTGACAGTGATGGCATAATTACAAGAAATAAGGCAAGGCAGGTTGCAAAAGGATATTCTCAACAGGAAGGAATTGATTATGATGAAACATTTGCACCAGTTGCTAGGTTAGAAGCCATAAGGATATTTTTGGCTTATGCTGCTCACAAAAAGTTTACTGTCTTTCAAATGGATGTGAAAAGTGTTTTTCTCAATGGAGAATTGGAGGAGGAAGTATACGTTGAACAACCTCCAGGCTTTGTAGATTCCAAACATCCAGATTATGTCTACAGGCTTGATAAAGCACTTTATGGACTTAAGCAAGCTCCTAGAGCATGGTATGAGACTTTAGCTCAGTTTCTTCTGGAAAGTGGATTCAACAGAGGAACAATAGACAAAACACTATTCTACCTCAACCATGGAAAGGACTTACTTCTGGTCCAGATTTATGTTGATGATATCATCTTTGGATCTACAAATGACAGACTTTGCAAGAAGTTTGCCAAACTGATGCAGTCAAGATATCAGATGAGTATGATGGGGGAACTTAGCTATTTTCTGGGCCTTCAAGTCAAGCAGAATGAAGAAGGCACTTTTATTTGTCAAACCAAGTACACCAGAAACTTGCTGAAGAAATTTGGAATGCAAGATTGTTCAAGTGCATCCACTCCTATGGCCACTGCAACAAAACTGGATAAGGATACTGGTAAATCAGTAGATATTACTGATTACAGAGGTATGATTGGCTCTCTACTCTATCTAACTGCTAGTAGACCTGATATCATGTATGCTACCTGTCTTTGTGCAAGATTTCAAGCAGATCCAAGAGAACCTCACTTAACAGCTGTAAAAAGAATCTTTAAATATCTTAAAGGAACAGCTGATCTGGGATTGTGCTATCCTAAAGAATCAGACTTTAAACTAATATGTTACTCAGATGCAGATTTTGCAGGCTGCAAAATTGACAGGAAAAGCACAAGTGGAAGCTGCCAATTTCTTGGAGGCAGATTGGTTTCTTGGTTCAGCAAGAAACAAAAGTCAATTTCCACATCAACTGCAGAAGCAGAGTATATTGCTGCAGGAAGCTGTTGTGCACAGATTCTTTGGATGAAGAATCAGTTACTGGATTATGGGTTAATATATTTCAAAATCCCTATTTACTGTGATAATCAAAGTGCTATTGCTATGACAGGTAATCCAGTTCAACACTCTATGACAAAGCACATCAGCATCAGGTACCACTTCATCAGGGAACATGTGGATGAAGGTACAGTGGAATTGCATTTTGTTCCCACAGATCAACAACTAGCAGATATCTTCACAAACCCACTATGTGAAGCTACTTTTACAACATTGGTAAATGAACTTGGAATGGTTTCAGGTTCTTTCTCTAAATCTGCTTAGTCTTGTTCTGTGTTATCAGACTTAATGCTCGGTATTTACAGAATTAATCTCATTGTGTATTCTGTGCTTAATTGATAAATGTTTTTAAGTACTGACTGTTGTCTGATATATGTTTCTAAACTCTGATAAGTGATATGTCTGTTCAAGTAACTATTCAATCCTATGAGGATAACTGTGCTAGATACTGACCTAGTAGTCTTCAATAAACAAATGATTCCATGTAAGAAGTAATTATTTCAGTGGAAATCTTATGACACTAGCAAATTCTGATAATTGAGCTTAGTTAAGTTTACTTTGTATATCTTATTACTAAGTCACAAATTAGAATAATGCTACTCATCTGTTAAGTTCTGATACTAGTAAAACTACTAAATGTACTAAGTGCTGATAAACCTTGCTTATCAAAAGAAAAAAAAATCAAAGAATAAAATCAGGTACTCCTTTGAGATCTAGAGTAAAAATGTGGAAGGGATGACCAAAGTGCATTGCTGGTATTAAGTAAATATGCATTAGAAAAGCAAAATATTTTCTTGGTGACTTTTCACACTCTATGATTACTGGAGAAATACTCTGATAATAGCATAAATTCTGATAAGCAGTCGTGACTCACTTACACTGAGAAGCCACTGTAAAATAGAATTTCAAAAGATGCATAAAATTAGCACAAAACAGTTGAGGTGGACTCAAGCATGAACTCATTCATCAGTAGGTTTCAGGACAATGACATCTCTTTAGCAAAATTTTAGTTATGCCTTATTTCTAAGATGTACTGAAGTGAATCAGACTTTACTCTTTATCTGTTATTTAGCTTAATGCACACACTAATCACTCCATCTGAATGATGAAAATTACTATGGAGGTCTCTGTTATTCTAGATAAACAGTCATTGTGTCACTTTGCACAAATTTTGAGGACAAGCTCTGGTTTCATATTCTGATGATTAAGTTCTGAAGAGTATAACTCAGAACTTGTATGAAAACTTACTAAGATAGGCATTCCTTCTTCGAGTTAAGAAATTATGTTCTGATGACTGTTAAGTTCTAGTATAGGTCTAAGTTCTGATTTCTCAGTCTAATCCTTTACTTGGCTTATCTGTGAATAAAATTTGGTAACAGTCTCAGTTCGAACTAGAATATGTTGAAGTGGAAGATTAATAGTCACTATGGTTAGGGTTAATGGTATTTGTACCTGAACAGTCCAATGTTACTCTTTTCTTGTGCGCTTTAAACCATGTTTCCTCTTTCCAATGAATGTTATTCTTTTTCAAAGTCTAGGGAGACGAGGTAGAATTAATTCTACCTGTCAGCATTTAAATTCTTTGCGTCTTCTGGCATTCTCTTGCCTATATAAGCAACCACTTCACATCAGCCTTCCCATCACACTTTTATCACAAACTCACTCTCATTTTTCATTTATCATCACAAATGGCTGCATTTGGCTGGTTCTACAATTATGGTGATGAGACTGTGCATGTCTTTTTGAATGGAATTCCAACTCCATACCCTATCACCAACATTCCTCACAATCTCTGGATTCAATTTCCAGAGGTTATCAAACGGGATCTGGTGGTCGTTCGAAGAGAACTTCATCTTCATCGTCTTCGCCAGCAAGAGCAAATCATCCGACTCGCCATTCTGTTTGTCGAGAATAGGAAGAAGAAGATGACTTAATCTCGTTTTCTTCCTATTTTTCTTCATCATCAGCTTTGTCAGGCTTCTTAGCTAGGACTAAAGCTGTTGATGTTAGGTTTAGAAGCTTAGGGAAAATCTTGTATAAGTATTGATGTAATTTCCATTTCATGAATGTATTGTCTTGATATATTAATGAAAATTGTTTTTACTTCAAGATTTTGTCTCTGAGTTATTTTATCTTGTGTTGATAAATCCTGATTGATATTCTGATGACCATATAAATTTTGTTTTATATTAATTTCTGATTCGTTTTCAGCACTTATCTAATTTCTCTTGGTCATTTTCATGTGATTTATTTTCAGAATATTAATTATGCAGTGAAAAATAATTCAATCAGTGATAACGGTTTAAATTTTGAATTAAAACTGTTTCTCTTGATAAATGGAACGGTTTTTCCTTGAAACTAGGCAAATGGGTAAGTAATGATTCCTGTTTTCTCGAGCCCAGTAACTATCCGTTATTACTGCATGTCTGACAGGTGTCCAACGGTAACATTTTTGTTCAGAGTATAAGTACAACAGAGAGAGGATTTCTTTAATCTTTTATTTCCTTCATATTTTTTTCTCTCTACTTACTCTCCTTCTTCTCACGTTGGTTTTTCATACAGACATTTTATCAAACACCTAACAGGCACTTTTGAATCTCAATTTTGCACATGGCACCTAAGGATTTAATCATTGATGGAGCTAAGTTTATTCCAAACAACTATGCTGCAATTCTTGATCATGCTGAAGCTCCATCTGAATTGCATTTTGTGCAAGATCTTCTTGCACACAGTGAGATTGGGTACGCATTAACACAGCCTGAAGTCTTTTCGAGTCAACAAGTTCTGACGTTTTGGCGGACTGGGCACTTTGATGATGGTGGTAAACATGGCACTCCCAGTATTGTTTTTGAAGTGAGTGATTCATCTTATGTAGTCACTCCTCGTACAATACGCAAAGCTCTACATCTCCCAGAAAATTGTACTTTTTCAACTCCAGAGGAATCAGCACTTCAGGAGTTAATGGCTGATTTGGGATATGAAAAGAGTTTGGCAAAGCTTGGGCAGTTAAAAAGGGCTAATATCATAAGAGAATGGAGTTTCTTCTTTGACTGCATCACCAAAGCTTTTGGGAACAAATGTTCGAATTTTGATGTTATCCCAATTCTGAGTCAGCACATAGGGTATGCTATTATTCATCAAACTCATTTTGATTTTGCAACTGGAATAATTGGTTTTATTGGGGATAGGATGACAGAGGATAGAAATATTGTCTATTTTGCTAGATTCTGTCAAGTTCTATATACTTTTTGTACTGATGAACCTCAATTAGTCAGTTCCTCAACCCCACATTTTAGAGTTGCAAAACGATACTTTAATGATCTGGTAAATGCTGATACTAAGAAAACAGTGGTTAGACCATTACAGATTCCTCAGTCTGTAAAACAGATCCTAGTAAATGCTGATCCTGATACTTATAGATCTGTTTACTCTAATGTCCAACCAACCAAAAACACCCAACAACCATCATCCTCAGCACCTACCACTCATTCTACTCAACCTACCCTCAGGACTTATCTCAAATCCTATCTCTCTACTTCACAGACTGTTCAACCCTCATCCTCCAAGCCAAAGAGGACAAAAACTATTCCTCAAACACCTCAAAAGAGGAGGAGGACTGTACTGAGAGATGAATCTGATACTGAGGAACAGGTTCCTTCTTCAGAACCTGTTGTAGGTGAAGCTGAGACAGTGACTTCTCAGAAGGATTCTGGAATTGAAGGATCTAGGCTTCTCAAACGGCTTAGAAGAATGACAGTTCCTGAAACTCCCAAGGAATCCAAATCAACAACGAGATACAAGAAACAGAGGGCAAAAAGGCCAGTTTCAGATGATGAAGAGGAAGCAGCTAAGGAAGGGGATCAGGAATCTCTGATCTCACAAGACAAGGAATTTGCTCCAGTCACTTCTTCTTCATCAACTTCATCTCAGGAAGCTGTTTCTGAAAAGGCTAACACACCTTCTGTGTCTTCTGTTGATCCAGGCACAAGTGCTGATATTAATGTTCAAAACTTGGTTGTGCCTGCAGTAATTCTCTTAGAAGCTCCACCAACAAATATTCCTTCCACAACACCTGTTACTGATGCTGTTCAAACTCCAGAGTTCTCAACAACACCTTCTCTGTATCAAGATGCTGATGATCAGAATTTAGGTGAGCATCAGGATATGGCTGTTGATCAGAACTTAGAACAAGATCAGCAATTAGAGGATGTTGAAGCCTCCATTGCTACTCACACTGTTGTCTTATCAGCAGATACTGATTCTTTAAGTTCTGATGTTGCACATGCTAGAGATACTAGTGATGCTGCTCCAACTGTAGATGCTGATGAAGCAGGTCCTTCAGGACTTACTCCTCAACAGACTCTTCCTAAGTCTGAACTGATTAAGAAGTTTGTTACCGGAGAAGCACCAGTACCTTGGAGTGAAACTCCTGCAGGTCTGGAGTGGACTAAGGAATGGAACTCAGTTTCATGTGTTCCAACTGAAAAACATCTTGCTGAGCACTTGACTAAAGCTGATGAAATGTTAAATTCTGATGATTTCAAAACCCGGCTTAGGGTCACTGCATTGAGTACTAAACATTTACAAGGTCTTCATTCAACTACTCATGCAGAGCTACACAAGATTCAGGAGAACTTTATCAAACAAGAACAAGTTTGGAAAATTGATAAGAAAAAGTTCTTCCAACCTACCATTGACAGGATTGCTTATATTGAGAAGACTCAAGATCATCAACAAGCTCAGATTGATGAAATTCTAACAAATCAAGCTTCTCAGCAATCGCAACTTATTGAAATCCAATCCTCGGTGGAACTACTTATCTCTCTTTTGCTACCTGCTGATGCCAAAAAGGGGGAGAAGGTAATTAAGTCCAAATACAAAACTAACAAGACACTGCAAGGAAAGGATGATGGAAATGATGACCAAGGATACTCTGGAATGGGTAGCGGTCATAGTCAAGGTAGAAGGTTTATATCAAGACAAGCTAGTCACAGGACAAATTCTGATACTGGGAAAAGAATAAGTTCTACTGCTGGTAAAAAGTTAAGTTCTGATGAACTTTTAGATCTTGATGAGGAAATGTCAAGACGGTTATTTCTTCAAGAAAATCCAGGAATGGACTTGGAAAGTTTAAAGGAAGAAGAAGCCAGACTTAAATCAGAGAAAGTCACATCTAAATCTGAAGCTTCTGGTAAAAAGTCACTTCCAAAACTCAAAGGCATTGTGATCAAAGAAAGGACTTATACTGAAGCAACATTGGCTAGATCACAACCACAGATAGATCCAAGATCCAAGGGTAAAGAAAAGGTTGGTGAACCTATCAAGGTTTATGTACCTCCTAAGGAAGAAGAAATTACTGATGAAAAGGATGATCTTGCTCTGACTTCAAGAAAAGTTCTTAAAACAACCTCTGACATGGCTCAAGTTGTTCAGAGTCAAGAAATTGTAAGTTCTGATATTCAGAAGAAGCAAGTAACCTCTGACATAGCTCAAGTTGACTTGATATCAGAAGATAGATCAAAGACACTCCTACCAGGATTCACTAAAGCAAAACAGACTCAACCTTTGAAGACTGCTGCAAGTGGTTTTGAAGCAAGAGTAGTTACTGGAAAGGAAGCAAGAGATAAAACTGGATTGGGAAGTGCTGATAAAAGAAGAGTACACAACACTACCAATGATCCAACTTCCTTGAGTGAACCAGGTATTGGAGCAACTCCTGAGAGATTGAATCAACTGGAATCTGTACAGATGGTTTACCATACCTACTTGAAAGAATACATCATGTTGTATTTCATGACAGATGGTAGGGTTTATCATATAAGACAAAATGCCATTCCATTGAAGTATTTTGAAGAATTGGAGCATGTACTTTTCTTACTTCAAGTGGATGACAGAATAACAGGGACTGCTGCAAACTACTTAAAAGAACAGATTCAGAGACAGAAAAGGCTTTATTCTATTAAGTCTGACAGCACATATGTTCCAAAGTACAGAGATCACAATGGTGATATTGTTGATATGAAGCCTAATACTGAACAGATCAGAACATATCTTGGTATTAAGGGACTTGAATTCAATCTGGAGTCTGACAAAGCTTATGTCATAAGACTAGATCAGGAGTTGAGAAAAGCAAAGATCAATGATCTCAGAGCTGCAATCTTTCAAACTGGTGAAGATACTGCAGAGCTTAAAGATGTCAAAAGGAGAATGATTGATGAACTCAGATATGCTGAGAAATGTTTGTTGAAGAACTATCTCAGAACAACTCCTGACATCAGAGAGATCAGAAAATGATGAAGCCAAGTCGAAGATCTATAACTGCTTAAATTCTGATATTTATACAGACTGAAGTTGTTATCAGAAGCTGAATATTGGTAAAGATTTAAGGACTGTAAGTTGTAGTTATCTAGTCTAATTCTCATGCATTTGTACTTAATGTTTTTGACATCATCAAATATCTGTTAAACTTGTATATTATGCTAATTTACAAGTTGGGGGAGATTGTTAGATATATTTGATAATGTCATGGCTCATATGTTTTATGTTTAGCTTTCAGATCTTACTTGAACAGGATAAATCAGTACTGAACTGTTGATCAGTACTTATACTGGAAGTCAGGACTTAAGGATATCAGTACTTATGTTATCAGGAGATAATCATCAGAAGATAGATATCAGAACTTAAGTGCTGAAGGACGATCAGATAAGGACAGTAGCTGATTAAAGGAAAGAAGATCAAGATAAACATAAGAAGAGATATGCATGAAGAAGGAATTCTGTAAAGAATGGAATACTTGGAAGAAAAGATATCTGATTGATATATTTTAGGAAGCAGAATTATATTCCATATCAATTAGTGATTATCTTGTAACTGTGTAGTATATAAACACAGACATAGGGTTTACACTATAAGTGTTATCATATATTCGAGAAGATTATTCATTGTAACCCTAGCAGCTCTCGTGATATTTGTTCATCACTGAGAGGTAATAGTTCCATACTGTAACAGAGTTTATTGTTTCAATAAAGTTTGTTTTCTGTTACTTACTATATTAAAGTTCGATTTGATTGTATTACACACTGTATTCACCCCCTCTACAGTGTGTGTGTGACCTAACAGAAAAGCATAAGTAGTCTGAGGTACCTTTGTTTCAGCAGCTTCAGAACTGCTCTCTGCACTTTCTTTATCAGCATTTGCCATCAAAGCATAGTTCTCCTCACTTTCAGAGTCTGAGGTGTCTGTCCAACATTTCTTCTTTGTGACCAGAGCCTTGCCTTTGTCACCCTTCACTTTCTTGCAATCGGGAGATATGTGGCCTTTCTCACCACAGTTATAGCATTTGACATTGGTATAATCTCCTCTATCAGACTTTCCTCCTCTGCCCTCAGATCTTCTGAAATTCTTTTTATCAGAACTTGTGCCTTTCCTGGAAAACTTCTTTCCCTTCCTGAACTTCCTGTGTGCAATCTTTGTGATCCCTTTCACCATAAGAGCACACAGCTTCATCATCTCCTCATCAGCATCAGTCTCAGGCAAGCTTTCAGAATCTGAGTCGTCATCACTTTTAGAACTTCATGACTCAGTATCAGACTTTGTGAAAAGAGCTTTACCCTTGTCTTTCCTTGAGGTAGCTGCCTTGGGGGATTCTTCTTCAGCCTTAAGAGCAACTGTCCTTGACTTTCCTCCTTTCCTCTTGCTTCTTTGTTCCATCTCAAGTTCATGAGTCTTGAGCATTCCATAAATTTCATCAAGAGTTGTTTCATCAATATTGTAGTTGTCTCTTATTGTTGTTGCCTTCAAATCCCAGCATTCAGGAAGAGCTAACATGAATTTAAGGTTTGAATCTTCAAGATCATACTCCTTATCAACCAATGACAAATCATTCAAGAGTTTGACAAATCTATCATATAAATCAGTCAATGACTCATTAGCCTTTGAGTCAAAGTGTTCATACTCTTGAGTGAGTATTGTCTTCCTGTTCTTCTTAATTGTATCGGTTCCCTGACACCTTGTTTCCAGAGCATCCCATATCTCCTTAGCAGTCTTGCAGTTAATTACCCTGTTTGACATTACATTATCAATGGCACTATTGTTAGTCCCTTAACAATATAGCAAGAATTACAGAAGGGGGGTTGAATGGAATTCTTTACCTTTTTCTTGAAATAAAAATGTTCAACTCGATTATAGATATATCTGTTTTGATTAGCACAATGCGGAATATAAACTTTAATGAATCAAAACAAGAGTAATTAAAAACAAGAGTCTTTAAAAACTTTCTGGTGGATTTAAACAATTCCACCAGAGATATATATTAATATATCGAGAGAACTCTGTGTGCAGAAATGCTCACAGCTGCTTTTACAAGATATAACAACTAAGAACACAGGAAATGCTAAAGATAGTACTTACAAAGATTTCTCTGTGTTTGTTTCTAAGCTCACTTAGTTTTCTTAGTTATCTTTTTTTATTTGCTACTCTCTTGGTTTATATATATTACCAAGATTACAAAGTCAAAAGAACTGAATAAATATAAAATCTAACAGTCTTGATCTTTGCTGCTTTTCGTCCTCTATTACCCAGTTAATGGGCTTCCACAGTGTTTGTATCCAATCTCAACGGTTGTGTGTCAGCTTTCACTGTTCAACTGATGTTTGAATCTTGATATTATCATCCGTCGACTTTCAGATCATCCGTCGATGACTTACTTGATCATCCGTCGACTGCTATTTTGAACATCCGTTGAAAGTCATTTGATCATCCGTCGAAGCTTTGTTAAGCATCCGTTGATAGCTATTTTGGCACTTGACTTCATTTCACTTATACAGAATTACAAGACATTGCTTATGTACAGTTAATCAACCTATTCTGCATATCTAGTTAAAGTCAACATGACTTATATGCTACTACAAATTCTATACAAAGGTGCATACAACACTGTGCTACAAACTTATCATTATATAAGCTACTCACTCGATGGATAATAAATTACTCATCCGTCGGTACTCAAACTGAGTTATCCGTCGGGACTATAATTCTTATCCGTCGAGTGCTACATTATTTCACTAAGTAAAATCTACTTAGATGTTTTGTTTAGGTAATCATCAAGTGCACAACATATTCACAACAATCTCCCCCAATTTATGTCTACTGGAATTGTAGCCATAAATTAAGAGACACTTGATGATAACAAAACATCCTAAACATATATCTTTAAAGATAAGTAGATAAAACTGAAAGTGCTTCAATTTAAACAAGGTATACAAGGTTTGGCTCACAGTCAATTCAAGATGCTCCTCTAGCCTGAGCAGATTTTTCTAGTTTCTTGAAGGTCTGGATCTTCTTCCAAGCTTTCTGTTGTTTTCTTCAATTTGATTCTGGAGCTGTCTGTGGAATTCTAATTCATCAGATTCTGAGAGATCTAACATTTCTTGCATTTCCAAAAGAGTCTCATTGCTAGAGATACTCAATTGGTCTTCTAGTCTGAAGAATCTTCTCACACCCTTGTCATCCATGAATTCCATCAGCCAGTAGGGCCTTAGATGCACTCTTCTCCCTGTGTATGGGATGATAAGAGTTTTGGGTAGTGCATCTTTGGCTCTAACACTCCTTAGCTCTTCAATCTTCTTCAATACTAATCTTCTTGCAGTTACATTAAACCCAAAGTTTTTCTTGAAGGATGAATAGACTTTGATCAACACAGCTTGGCATTCTTGAAGTATCCTGTGAAGAGGCCACTGAATCTCCCTTCCTCCTTTGTACTTGAATACCAACCTTTCAGGTAGGTTTCTGTATGCATCAATTGCCCTTACCTCATCCAGCTCCTCCAGATAAAGGTTTAGGTCTGAAAATTTCTTGATGTCACACAAGTACAAGTAGTCTTCCTTGTTGATCTTGGGTTGAGCTTTGACTACTGCCTTGGATTTGAGAGGTGACAGCTTCACTTTCTTGACTGCACTTAATTTTGTCCTTCTTGGCTTGGTAAGAATTGGCAAGTTGAAGTCAGGAATTGGTAATTTATCCCACTCTATTGGCTCATCCTTTGGCATAATAGGCTCTCCATGTATGTTCCTGTAGGGGTCTACCACCCTTATGTCTTCAAATACCACAGAGGGCTTTGATGCTTGAGTTTCAGCTTTAGTGGATTCCATTGGAAATTGATCTTCCAATTCCTTGTTAACAATATCCAGCTTTCTTTTTGTTCTTTTAGCCAATTCTTTCTTTCTTAGAGATTTCTTCTGTTCTTCAATCTTCTTCTTTGATCCAGTAGCTTGAGTTGGTTGAGAGGGAATTTGTTGAGAAGAGTTCACAGCCTGTAGCTTGGTCAAGATAGCAAACTGTTCTTTCTTTTGTTTAGACTTATTTGCATCTAGAGCAGCTTGCCTCTTTTCCTGCTTCAATCTGGCTTTTTCTTCTTCCTTTGCTTGAGCAAATTGTGGATGTCCAGCTACCACACAAATTTCCTTCCCATTTCTGAATATCTTTGCAATTCTCTCTCTTGAGGCTGAATCAGCTGGATCTTTGTAGAGAAGAATAGATCTTAACAGAAGCTTCTTTTCATCAGGCTTGGGTGTCTCATACACAGTATCCATAGGGTTCTTCAAAGATGACTTTGGATAGTTTGCCCTTGGTTTGAGAATATCTCAGCCTTTGTAGTCTTGATGCAGGAAGATTATCCTTTCTCCAGATAGTTCATGCTCATCTCATTCACATTGATTGGCTTGACATGAGAGTGATGGATTGCTGACTGATCTGGTTCCTTGACTAATTGAAACTTTCTCTGTATTTCCTCATCAATATTTTTCCAGTTGATCAGAGTCAACTCTTCTTTATCAGCATCTTTCAAACTTGCTGCTGCTGCATTTATAAGATCTATACCATCTGCAACTGGTGGCTTGGAGATAGTAATTGAAGGTACAATTACTTTGCTGATTTGAACTACAATGTTCTCCCCCTTAGTTGGTCCTTTCTCCCCCTTACTTGATTCTCTCTCCCCCTTTTTGTTATCATCAAGTGAAGGAGTTAGGCCTTGTGCTTTAGCCAGTTGCATGAGAAGATTTGTCTGAGTCTGTTGATTTTGAAGAAGTAGGGCCACTGAATTCTCAATAACTTGAACTCTGGTCTCCAGCTTGGCTATCTTCTTTTCAGAATCTGATTCTCTTCTCAACCTTTGTAATAAATCATGCATGGTACCATATGGCATTATTGAATCCAGTTTCTCAGAGTTGTATGTCTTTAAGTCAGCTATCTTCTTTTTCAATTCATCCACACTGATATTCTGTCTGGAGTGTTGAATCTTCATTAAGTGCAAGGAGTCTAGATGAGCTTTAAGAACAGCCTTGGTACTAGCATCTGAAACTTCCTGAAGGGCTTGCTGAATAGTTGTTACTTGTCTTACCAAAGACACCTCAAATTGTCCTGGTGTAAAGTCCTTTGCCCATGCCCATTCAGGTAAACTTAAAGCAGAACTTTGGCCTTCAGCTCCCCCTAAGTTCATGCTTTCATTCAAAGAACTAGAGTCATCATCATCAGAATTTACTCCAAATTCTTCAGATGGCTCTCCAGCTTGAGGAGGCATCCTGTTGACAGCAGCTTTATCTCTTTGAAGAGATTCTGTGGTGTGCACTAAGTGTAAAGTCTGCTCTGCCTCCACATTGCCCTGAGCAGCCAACAGTTGATAGGCTGAAACAGGGTGAGTAAAAGTATCAGCATCCAAGGAAATGTTATCAATTACAGCTTTGTAATGTTGCTGAAATTATCTTTCCTTTTCAGCATCATCCATAATCATTGACTCTCTAGCAATGGCTGGCTTCATCTTTATTGCTCCAGTACCTGCTTTTCTCTCATGTTCTCTCTTTTGCTGCATCAGGGTCTCACCCTGGCTCCCCACCCTCACACCCTCACCTTCACCTACTAAGGTGGGACTCCTCTCACTCACTTTTGCCAATCCTGAATGAATGGATTGCTGAGATTCACTCTTTTCCTCTCCTTTTGCCTGGGAGCAACCCAGCCTCTCACTCAATACACTCTCCTCTCTCAGTCCTAAGAGTGATTGTATTACCACCAAATCTTCTGCACTTGAAATTATTGAAGTTAGAAGTTGTGCAGAGACACTCGACGGATAAATGATATCCGTCGAGTGAGTGGTAAAGCTATCCGACGGATAACTGCTGTTAAGCTTATCCGTCGAGATACAATCACTACTCGACGGATGAGCAATATCCATCGAGAGAGTAGAAATGAATGAGGTGGGAAGAGAAACTATTGTTGACTCTATGTTGATTGAAGTTATTTGAGGCATAGATGTCACAATAGAATCAGAAAGAATTGGCAAGTGAGCCAACAAATCATCTAAAAGATGATGCTCACTTGCACTAGATTTTGGCTTCCCCAACAGAGTTAAAGAAGGGGAATCAGGAATTGAAGTGTTTATCATGTCCACTTCCAGTGAGTTGGTTGGTGAGTATTGTGTTTCAGTGGCTTCTATCAAGAGAGATTTTGGTTGTGACTCCACATTTATTGGAGCCACATCAATCTGAATTTGAGAAGGTGCAGGGACTGTGTCTTTAGCACCAGTTTGCACTAAGTGTGTGTCCTGTGCATCCCCAGTTGTTTTAGATTTCTTCTTTCTAGTATAAGTTTGGTGTAGGCTTGTGTCCCTAACCCTCTTGGCCTGCGCTCTTGGATGAGAGCTTTGTTCAATAGCCACATCCTTTTGGGAGGATGCAGCTAGAAGTGAGCTTCTGTCCTTTTTAAGCACTACAGTTTGTTGGGAAACTGCAGTGTGGCTAGGCTGGGATTCACTTATCTCTCCAACCTTATCCTTGGGGTTTCTTTGATGTTCACCCCTTCCCTCACCTATCTTACCCTCCTTCACACTCCCCTCTTTGTGTTTGGTAGAATTTTCAACTGGTACCTTTTGAGAGAAACCAGAGGGGGTTTTTTTGATTTGGATTTAAGAATTGCAGATGTTTTGGCAGCTTTGGTAGGCAACTGTTTGGTCATTATCACAGTTGCCATAGCTATGCCTGAAGTCAAAGAAATAGAAGGGATTGGAATAGTTGAGAGTGTAGATGAACTTACCTCACTTACCTGAGGTGCCAGCATTACAGGAAAATAGAACATTGGCACATCCTTGTGATGGTTGGCTCTGTTCAAATCTGCAATGATTCTTCTCTCTTGAACCCAACACGATAAGTTGTTGGTTGGGTTCTCAAGTACAATCTCTTCACAAAGATGGTTAGCCAAAAGCATAAAAAATCTAGCATAGTAAATATTCTTTCCTCTTTTGGCTAAGTCACCTAGTTTATAACCTAACTCATACACAACCAGATCACTTAAGTTGTAATATTTGTCTGTAACTAGCATGTATAGCATGTTAAGCATGGAAATATTCACAGAATCAAAATTACTGATTTTTCCAGAAAAGACCTTAGTTACTACATCACACAAGTAACTCCATTCCTTCCTAAGACCTAGTCTTCTAATTTCACTTAGTTTTGCAGTAGGAAGTGTATAATGAATGGAATTTAGCATATTAACAATATCAGTGTCAGTGTGTGGTGCAGTAACATTATCATCAGGAATCTTGAAACATGCTTTTATGACATCACTATTGATACAGAAAACATTACCTTTGATGGTCAGAGTGATGGTTTTGTCAGTAGAGTTGTAGATTTCTGTTGTCCACATCTCCTCAACAACTTCACAATAAATTATGGGTGATTCCAGCATAGCAAAACTTAACTTGCAGTTCTTCACGAAGTCCATCATCTTATGATAGTCTTCAGATTGCTGAATCCCCTTATTGACCAAGGCAGTGAAGTTGTTCTTCTCATAGATGAACCCAGTTTGTGACATGATCTTTACTACGGGTGCCATTGTTAGGGAAGAAAAGCTTGAAGAGAAAGAGGATTTTTGCTTGAGAGAGAATTAAATAAGACAGTTGAATTTGAGAATGATAAAAGAAAATGATTAGAATGAAATAGGCTTTTATACTTTGCTCAAACTCAACGGATAAAAATAATAAAGAGAAATAAATTACCCAATAGAAACTGCCTAAAATTACCGTTTTAAAATAAACTTTAAAAATTCCACCCATTATCCGTCGTGTAATGCTTATAAACTGTAAGTATACTCGATGGATAATGTTCAGGGAATTAACGGTTAAGATTTAGACACTTCGACGGATGAGGATAAAATGTTATCCGTCGAGCTTTAAAATATTCCAGAAAAGTAATTAATTTTTATTTACAATTTATATATCGACGGATGACTCAACCCGATGGATAATGGTCATCCGTCGAGAGACAAATTTTGACTTAGCCAAAATTTCATCCAAGACTAAAAATCAACTAAATTTCTGGCTTCTTTTCAACTTGTAAGAATAATTCAGATAAATTCAAGAGTAATTAAGCATACCTAACTCACTTACCAACCTAGAAAAGGTGGATTCATCCAGTGGCTTGGTAAAAATATCTGCAAGTTGCTTCTAACTTGGAACAAAATGTAACTCTACAGTACCATTCATTACATGTTCCCTTATGAAATGGTACTTGATGTCTATATGCTTTGTCCTTGAATGTTGCACTGGATTTTCAGTGATGGCAATTGCACTTGTGTTGTCACAGAAAATAGGAATCCTTTCAACTTGCAAACCATAGTCTAGCAATTGATTTTTCATCCATAAAATCTGTGCACAGCAACTGCCAGCAGCAATATATTCAGCTTCAGCTGTAGAAGTAGAAACTGAATTTTGCTTTTTACTGAACCAGGACACAAGCTTGTCTCCTAAAAATTGACAGGTTCCTGTTGTGCTTTTCCTATCAATTCTGCAACCTGCATAATCTGCATCTGAATAACCAGTTAGATCAAAACCAGAATCTCTAGGATACCAAATGCCAAGGTTTGGTGTTCCTTTGAGATATCTGAAAATTCTTTTAATAGCTATCAAATGAGACTCTCTAGAATCAGCCTGAAATCTAGCACACAAATATGTAGCAAACATTATATCTGGCATACTGGCTGTTAAGTACAGAAGTGAGCCAACCATGCCTCTATAACTTGAAATATCCACAGACTTTTCAGTAGTGTTTAGTTCAAGCTTAGTTGTAGTGGCCATGGGAGTTTTTGCAGATGTGCAATCCATTAGATCAAACTTCTTTAAAAGATCAAAAATATATTTAGTTTGACTAATGAATATTCCATCACTAACTTGCTTAACTTGTAAACCAAGAAAGTAAGTTAGTTCTCCCATCATACTCATTTCATACTTGCTTTGCATCAGTTTGGCAAACTTTTTACAAAGTTTCTCATCTGTAGAGCCAAAAATAATATCACCTACATAAATTTGAACAAGTATGCTAGAGCCATTCACATTTCTCAAAAATAAAGTTTTATCTACAGTACCTCTTGTGAAGTGATTTTCCAAAAGGAACTTTGATAAAGTGTCATACTAGGCTCTAGGTGCTTGCTTCAGTCCATAAAGTGCTTTCAATAGATAGTAGACATACTCTGGGAAATTTGGATCTTCAAAGCCAGGAGGTTGACTTACATACACTTCTTCCTCCAAATCTCCATTCAGAAAGGCACTTTTGACATCCATTTGATAGACCTTGAAATTGGCATGGGCTGCATAGGCTAAGAAGATTCTGATGGCTTCAAGTCTTGCAACAGGAGCAAATGTTTCATCAAAATATATCCCTTCTTGCTGACAATAGCCTTTAGCAACCAATCTTGCTTTGTTCCTTACTACTATGTCATTTTCATCCATCTTGTTTCTGAATACCCATTTGGTGTCTATTGGATTCTTTCCTTTAGGCTTGGGTACCAGCTTCCATACTTTATTCCTTTCAAATTGATTTAGCTCCTCCTGCATAGCTAAAATCCAATCAGGATCTAATAAGGCTTCTTCTACCTTCTTTGGTTCTTCCTTAGACAGGAAGCTGCTGTATAGACATTCTTCTTGAGTTGCTCTCCTGGTTTGAACTCTGGAAGAAATATCACCAATAATCAGTTCAAAGGGGTGATCTTTTGTCCATTTTCTTGGTTGAGGTAGATTAGCCCTAGATGAAGAGACCTCAATGTTGTCTTGATGTGTGATTGAGTTTTGATTGCTAGAAAATCCCCTGAGTTTGTGGATCTTTGATTTGAAATTGGGGTGTTTTCTATGGGTGATCTGCCTTGACTTCCTGCTCCTTTTGATAACCCGACGGATGGTGAATTTTGAGTACCGACGGATGAGGCAGGTTGTCTTCTGACGGATAATACAGATTGCCTTCCGACGGATGAAGCATTATGTAACTCGAAGGATGTTGAGTTTTGTGCTTCATTTGTAGTAAATTTTTCTGCATTATCCTTAGACACTGTTTCTTGATCACTTTCATCATCACTTTCTTCACTGACCATCTCAACATTGTCGAATTTGAGGCTCTCATGGTAATCTCCATCTTTTAGTCCTTCAATCTTTTTATCATCAAACACAACATGTATAGATTCAACAACAATGTTGGTTCTTAGATTGTAGACTCTATATGCTTTACCAACAGCATATCCAACAAAAATTCCTTCATCTGCTTTAGCATCAAACTTCCCATTTTGATCAGTTTGATTTCTCAGAATATAGCATTTACAGCCAAAGACATGAAGAAAGTTCAGAGTTGGCTTCTTGTTCTTGAACAATTGATAAGGTGTCTTGCATTTTGCTTGATTAATCAGAGAGATGTTCTGAGTGTAGCATGCAGTGTTGACAGCTTCAGCCCAGAAATATGTTGGTAATTTTGATTCTTCAAGCATTGTCCTTGCAGCTTCAATAAGAGATCTATTCTTTCTTTCCACTACTCCATTCTGTTGTAGAGTCCTTGCTGCTGAAAACTCATGCAGGATCCCATTTTCCTCAAAGAATGCTCTCATGACATAGTTCTTGAATTCAGTTCCATTGTCACTCCTGATTCTTCTAACTTTGAAATCAGGATGATTGTTAACTTGCCTTATGTGATTGATGATGATTTCACTAGCTTCATCTTTGGACTTTAGGAAATAGGTCCAAGAGAACTTTGAGAAATCATCTACAATTACTAGGCAAAATCTTTTCTTTGAGATTGACAATACATTGACTGGTCCAAACAAATCCATGTGAAGCAGTTGCAGAGGTTCTTCAATTGCTGAATCAAGTTTCTTCCTGAATGATGCTTTAATTTGCTTCCCATTTTGGCAGGCATCACACAGTCCATCCTTTGTAAACTCCACCAGAGGAATGCCTCTAACTAGCTCTTTCTTTACCAGCTCATTCATGGTCTTGAAGTTCAAATGGGATAGCTTCTTGTGCCATAGCCAACTTTCATCTTGACTTGCTTTACTGAGAAGACAAGTTACAGATTCTGCTTTATTTGAGTTGAAGTCAGCTAGATACACATTTCCTCTTCTCACACCAGTGAGAACCACTTTGTTGTTTTGATTATTAATCACAACACAGGTTTCTTTGTTGAAGGTTACTGAGTTGCCTTTATCACAAAGCTGGCTGATACTCAACAGATTGTGTTTGAGACCATCCACTAAGGCAACCTCTTCAACGATGACATTGTCCTTTGAAATCAAGCCATATCCCACAGTATAACCTTTGCTGTCATCTCCAAAAGTGATACTTGGGCCAGCTCTCTCTTCAAACTCTGTGAGCAGGGTAGAATCACCAGTCATGTGTCTTGAACAACCACTATCCAAGTACCAAAGATTCCTTCTATTTCCCTGCACACATCAAAATCAAATCAAGTTGATTTTGGTACCCAAGTTTTCTTGGGTCCTGCCTTGTTAGCTTTCTTCTTCTGTTTCTTAGGTTTTAACTCATTTGACTTAGGAATTTCAGATTTTTCCTTAGTCATTTGGGTTGGGCCTTTGAAACCACTAGATGCTACAGAATTATTATGCATGTTATGGCTAATAGGAAATGGCATGCTTGGTGCAAACATGTTATTCCAGTAAGGCATGCTAAATAGCATTTGAGACATATTGTATGCAGCATAATATAGATTAGGTGCAAATGGCATATTAGCAAACTGTGCATTCATGTTCTGTGTAGGCATAACATTAACAGGCATAGGAGGCATGGCATTCATGTTAGAGAATTGAGGCTGAACAGACATGGGAGTAGGCATGGCAGATTTACAATTAACAGACAAATGATTTACACTACCACATTTGACACAGATTTTTCTAGGAGCATATTTGTCAGGTGTGTAGTTGTTATGTTTGTTAATCCCTACTTTACCATTCCTATTGTTTTTCCTTTTAGTTTCTATTTTTACCTCTATCTTCTCAAGGCTGTCACTCAACTGTTTGACAGTCATGTGACCAACATTAGCCTTCTTTCCTTTCTTGGCTTGACTTGACTCCCGTGAAACAAAGTTCTTGGAAACAGACCCATACTTTTCATTTAGCTTGGTTAATTTGGCTTTACTAATGGGTTTGTTCACAGCCGACGGATGAGGATTTTTATCATTCGACGGATAACACATTTTGTTATCCGACGGATAGTCCTCATCATCCGTCGAGTCTACATCTGTCAGCAATCCATCTACCAAAATAGGTTCTAGTTTCTCCTTATTCTTTTTCCAGGCTTCATCACAAAAGGACTCAATTCCTTGAACCTTGGTGATTTGAGCATGAACATCTCTGGATGTTTTCCATGCTTTAATCACCTCCTGTTCACGATCGAGCCGCTTCTTTAAAATTTCTTCCTTTTTAAAGGACTCAGTTAATTCCTCCTTAGTAATTCTACACTCAATTTTTAGTTTCTCAAACTCAACAAACTAAGACTCAAGCACATTATTCCTCTCACTCAAAAACAAGTTGTTTTCTTTGATTTTAGCATTTTCTTTACTGAGGGACTTAAGTGTAACACGCAAATGATACAATTCTGTAGACATGTCATTTATTGCATCATTACACGCAGCTTTAGATAAATGTGCAAGGTTTGTAGTAATTACCTGATTGCTTGAGGAACTTGTCTCTGTTTTATCAGACTTGGCCATAAGGGCTAGATTGACATAGCTGATCTCCTCATCTTCATCCAAACCATCAGCTGCCCAGTCATTCTCTTGTGTAATAAAAGCCCTTTCCTTCTGTTTGAGTAGATCAAAGTATTTTTGCTTATAATCCACAGACTCAAATCTCTTCTTACTGGAATCTGACTTTCTACACTCATTTGCAAAATGCCCTGCCAAGCCACATTTGAAACACTTGAATTTTGACTTATCCACCATGTTTCTATTTGGTTTGGCAGCTCCAAAGTTCTTCTTGAACTTGAGCTTGGCAAATCTTCTTGAAAGGAATGCTAGGTGCTCATCAATGTCCTCCATGTCATCTTGACTCAAAGAATCTTCACTTTCTGCAGCTAGCCCTTTACCCTTGCTTTCACAGGCCTTTGAAGTTGATTCCACAGCTTCCATCTTCACTTCCTTCTCCTTTTCCAGTTCAGCAACTAGTGCAATGGATCCTCCTTTCTTCTTTCCTCTCTCCATTCTTTCATCCTGCTCTATTTCAAGCTCATAGGTCTTCAGAATGCCATACAGTCTCTCCAAAGTAAACTCCTTATAATCTTGTGAGTTTCTCAATGAGACTGTCATTGGTTTCCATTCCTTTGGAAGAGATCTGAGAAATTTCAGATTGGAGTCTTTAGTCTGATAGACTCTTCCATGCAATTTAAGAGCATTTAGTAGCTTTTGGAATCTACTAAAAATGTCAGTGAATGACTCACTTTCTTCATTGTGAAAATGCTCATATTGCTGAATCAGGAGCTGCATTTTATTTTCTCTTACTTGCTCAGTACCATCACAGATTATCTGTATTGTGTCTCAAACTTCCTTGGCAGTCTTGCAGTTGATGATGTTATCAAACATATCTGCATCAACACCATTGAACAGAATGTTCATGGCCTTTTTATCTTTCCTGACTTGTTCAAGATCAGGATCAGACCATTCATGCCTTGGCTTTAAAACTGATGGTTCATTTCCTGTTGCAGCTCTCATTGGAACATGAGGGCCTCTTTCTATGCAGTCCACATAGGCCTCATCTTGAGAAAGCATATGAAGATGCATCTTTACCTTCCAATGATGGTAATTATCTTTATCCAGAAAAGGAATCTTGACTCCAACATCTTTCTTGTTCATCTTGCTGAATTGTTTTGATCTTTAAACTCTTTGTAGATTAAGAGCTTGCTCTGATACCAATTGTTAGTCCCTTAACAATATAGCAAGAATTACAGAAGGGGGGTTGAATGGAATTCTTTACCTATTTCTTGAAATAAAAATGTTCAACTCAGTTATAGATATATATGTTTTGATTAGCACAATGCGGAATATAAACTTTAATGAATCAAAACAAGAGTAATTAAAAACAAGAGTCTTTAAAAACTTTCTGGTGGATTTAAACAATTCCACCAGAGATATATATTAATATATCGAGAGAACTCTGTGTGCAGAAATGCTCACAGCTGCTTTTACAAGATAGAACAACTAAGAACACAGGAAATGCTAAAGATAGTCCTTACAAAGATTTCTCTGTGTTTGTTTCTAAGCTCACTTAGTTTTCTTAGTTATCTTTTTTTATTTGCTACTCTCTTGGTTTATATATATTACCAAGATTACAAAGTCAAAAGAACTGAATAAATATAAAATCTAACAGTCTTGATCTTTGCTGCTTTTCGTCCTCTATTACCCAGTTAATGGGCTTCCACAGTGTTTGCATCCAATCTCGACGGCTGTGTGTCAGCTTTCACTGTTCAACTGATGTTTGAATCTTGATATTATCATCCGTCGACTTTCATATCATCCGTCGATGACTTACTTGATCATCCGTCGACTGCTATTTTGAACATCCGTTGAAAGTCATTTGATCATCCGTCGAAGCTTTGTTAAGCATCCGTTGATAGCTATTTTGGTACTTGACTTCATTTCACTTATACAAAATTACAAGACATTGCTTATGTACAGTTAATCAACCTATTCTGCATATCTAGTTAAAGTCAACATGACTTATATGCTACTACAAATTCTATACAAAGGTGCATACAACACTGTGCTACAAACTTATCATTATATAAGCTACTCACTCGATGGATAATAAATTACTCATCCGTCGGTACTCAAACTGAGTTATCCGTCAGGACTATAATTCTTATCCGTCGAGTGCTACATTATTTCACTAAGTAAAATCTACTTAGATGTTTTGTTTAGGTAATCATCAAGTGCACAACATATTCACAACAACTATGCAGTAAGTGTCGTACCTTAGCATCCTTAGCAATTGATGCTATATCTTCAGCAGTATAATCACTCTTTTCCTTTGGTACGGTCTTTGCTGCTTCACCTGCAACTACAACAGCAAGCTTGGTTGGTTTGTGAGGCCCTTCCTTGACTCTATCAAGATATTCTGGATCTGTTGCTTCCAGGAACATGGTCATCCTCACCTTCCATATGGGATATTCAGATGGTCTCAGTATGGGAACTCTGATGGTCTCATACCGACTTTGAATTTGTGTCTTTGGCGGTTCTTCAGTTTTGGTAGGCTTAGTTGGAGTTTCTGTGTCAGACATGATTGTGTTTGGATCTTTAACTATATGTGCGTTAACAGATAGGCTCTGATACCACTTGTTAGGTCACACACACTGTAGAGGGGGTGAATACAGTGTAAAGTACAATCAAATCAAACTTTAATATCTCAAGTAACAGAAAACAAACTTTATTAAAACAATAAACTCTGTTACAGTATGGAACTGTTACCTCTCAGTGATGAACAAATATCACGAGAGCTGCTAGGGTTACTACGAATAATCTTCCCGAATATGATAACACTTATAGTGTAAACCCTATGTCTGTGTTTATATACTACACAGTTACAAGATAATCACTAATTGATATGGAATATAATTCTGCTTCCTAAAATATATCAATCGGATATCTTTTCTTCCAAGTATTCTATTCTTCATAGAATTCCTTCTTCATGCATATCTCTTCTTATGCTTATCTCGATCTTCTTTCCTTTAATCAGCTATTGTCCTTATCTGAATGTACTTCAGCACTTAAGTTCTGATATCCATCTTCTGATGATTATCTCCTGATAATATAAGTACTGATATCCTTAAGTCCTGACTTCCAGTAAGTACTGATTTATCCTGTTTAAGTAAGATCTGAAAACTAAACATAAATCATATTAGCCATGACATTATCAAATATATCCAACAAACACATCACTTCCAAATTCTCCATCTTTAACTCTCTTGGAGAAGCCAAAAATCCAAGCAAGTGAGCATCATCTTTTAGATGATTTATTGGCTCACTTGTCATTTCTTTCTAAAACTGTTGAGACATCTGTGCCAAAATTCTCATCAATCTACACAGAGTCCACAATAGTTTTCACTCCAAACACATTCATTTCTACTCACTCGGTGGATATTGTTCATCCGTCGAGTAGTGATTGTATCCCGATGGATAAGCTTAACAGCAGTTATCCATCGGATAATCAAACTACTAACCAGACGGATATCCCTTATCTGTCGAGTATCTCTGCACAGCTTCAAATTTCATCAATTATCACAAGTGCAGAAGACTTAGTGGTAGTGCAATCACTCCTAGGATTGAGGGAAGGGAGTGAAATGAGTGAGAGTCTGGGTTGCTCCCAGGAAAAAGGAGAGGAAACGAGTGAACAAATGCAATCCAGTTCTTCAGGATTGGCAAAAGTGAGTGTGAGGAGTCCCACCTTAGATGGTGAAGGTGAGGGTGTGAGGGTGGGGAGCCAAGGTGAGACCTTGATGCAACAAAAGAGAGATCAAGAGAGAAATGCAAGTACAGGAGTGATAAGGGTGGAAACCATTGCAAGTGAGTCAATGAGTGTCAATGATGCAGAAAGGAAAAGGCTATTTCAGCAAGAATATCAAGCTGTTATAGATTCCATTTCCCTAGATGTTGAGACATTTACTCACCCTGTGACAACTTACCAAACTCTAGATGTACAGGGCAATGAGGAGGCTGAAAGATTGCTGAATTTGGTGCATACAACACAATCTTTACAAAGAGCAAATGATGCAATCACTGCTATGCCTTCCAACATTGGCAGTGATTTGGAACTGGATGAGACTTCTTTTGGGGATGATGGTGGTGATGATGAGGAAGGTAGCATGGACATAGGGGGAGATACAGATACTCCTTCCTGGATGCTCAAAAAAGAATGCTCCTACTCACATCTCCAATCAACACTTTTCAAGCTGATTCATGACACTCAAGCAGCCATTCAGGCATATTCCAATACTAGCACAAAGCAACTACTCAAAGCACATCTTGAAGCACTCCAGCTGCATAAGATTCAAGTCCTCCAACACAGTCAGAGTGTGGATGCCATAAAGCAGGAAATTTATAAAGTCAAGCAGTATGTTATAGAAAGGATGGATGCTAGACTCCCTGCAACCACCATGACTGAAATTGCTTACAAACTAAGGAAGGAGGCTGATCTAAACAGGAAAGTTGAGGCCATGGACTCAAGACTATCTGCTGTAGAGAAGTCAATGGCCAAGATACTAAACAATCAAGAAGTCAGACTGCATTACTCCAATAATTGGTGGCAGCTCAACTCCCTCCCACACAACTTGATGATAACAAAAAGGGGGAGAAAGGACCAAGTGAGGGGGAAAAACAGCTTAACATTCAAGTCAGTAAAGTAATTGTTCCTGCAATTGCTTTCACCAAGCCACCAACAACAAACAGTATTGATCTCATAAATGAAACAACAACCACATTGAGAGCAGCTGAGAAGAAGCAGTTGAGTCCAATCAACTGGGAGAAAATTGATGAGGATATACAAAAGAGATTTGGGTACAAAAGAGATTTGGGTTAGTAAAGAAGCTAGAAAAATTAGCCATTCATCACTCTAATGTCAGGAAAATATATGTGAATGAAATGAGCATGAAGAATCTGGAAAAAGGACAACCATCCTACATCAAATCTCCAAAGGCTAAGCTAGTTTTGAAGCCAAGGATGAACTATCCAAAATCTTCACTAAAGAACCCTTTGGACACAGTGTATGAGACACCAAAGCCTGATGAAAAGAAACTGTTGGCCAGGTCCATAGCATTCTACAAGGATCCAGCTGATTCAGTATTGAAAAGAAGAATTGCTAAAGTTTTCAAGAATGGTAAAGAAATTTGTGTGGTGGCTGGACACCCTCAATTTGCTGAAGCAAAGAGAGAAGAAAATACAAGATTGAAGCAAGAAAAGAAGCAAGCTGCTCTAGATGCTAAAAAGGTCAAACAAAAGAAGGAGCAAGCTGCTATCTTGGCCAAGCTACAAGCTGTGAAACCAACACAACAAGTTTTTGCACAACCATTTGAAATAGTTGAATCTCAAGATCAAGTTATGCAAAATGAACCTCCACAGACAAAGAAGCCAAGGTACAAGCAAAGAATAAAGAGAAAGTTGGATTTCAGTGATGAGAAGATGGAAGGGTACTTTCCCAAAGAGTCTATTTCTACAACAACTCAAACATCCATGCCCACTATGGCACAAGAAGAATTTAAGATAGATCCAACCAAGAATTTTCATGGTGAACCTATCATTCCAAAGGATGAGCCAATAGACTGGGATAGTCTACTAATACCTGAACTCAATCTACCTCACTTCATGAAGCCAAAGAAGACAAAGACAAGAGCAGTCAAGAAAGTGAAGCCATCAACTCTCAGATCCAAGTCTCTAACCAAAGCTCAAACCAAAGTCAACAAGGGAGACATCATGTACATTTATGACATCAAGGAATTCTCATACTTAAACCTCTATCTAGATGAACTGGAAGAAGTTAGAGGGATTGATGCTTACAGGAATCTGCCTGAAAGGTTGGTATTCAAGTACAAGAGAGGAAAAGAGATACAGTGGCCACTTCACATGATCCTTCAAGAAAGCCAATATGTGTTGATAAAGGTTTATTCATCCTTCAAGAAGAACTTTGGATTCAATGTAACTGCTAGAAGACTTGTTCAAAAGAAGATTGAAGAACTGAGGAGTATTAGAGCCAAATATATACTCCCAAAGACTCTAACTATTCCTTACACAGGGAGTAGAGTACATCTAAGGCCCTACTGGCTGATAGAGTTCATGGATGATAAAGGAGTTAGAAGATTCTTGATATTAGAAGACCAATTGAGCATCTCTAGCAATGAGACTCTTTTGGAAATGCAAGAAATGTTAAATCTCTCAGAATCTGATGAACTGGAATTCCACAGACAGCTCCAAAATCAGATAGAAGAAAACAACAGAAAGCTTGGAAAGAGATCCAGATCTTCAAGGAAATAGATTAATCTGCTCAGGCTAGATGAGCACCTTGAAAATGACTGTGAGCAAATCTTTGTACATTTTGATATTTGAAGCACTTTATAGTTTTATCTACTTCCATTGAAATTTGTATTTTTAGGGTGTTTTATTATCATCAAGTTTCTCTTAATTTATGGCTATAATTCTAGTACACATAAATTGGGGAAAATTGTTGTGAATATGTTGTGAACTTGATGATTTCATTAACAAAACACCTTAGTAGATTTAACTTGGTGAAAAATGTAGCACTCGACGGATAAGGAATATAGTCCTGACGGATGACTCAATATAGTCCCGATGGATGATGATTTATTATCCATCGAGTGAGTAGCTTGTGTAATAATGAGTCATGTAGCACATTTCTCTAAACACCTTTGTTTAGATTATGTAGTAGCATATAAGTCATGTTGACTTTAATTAGATATGCAGAATAGGTTGATTAATTGTAAATAGATGATATATTGTAATTCTGCATAAATGAAATGAAGTCAAGTGCCAAATAACTACCCGACGGATGATCAACAAAGCTACCCGACTGATGATCAACAAGGCTACCCGACAGATGATCAACAAGGCAACCCGACGGATGATCATGTACCCGACGGATAATCAATTCAAACATCTGTTGACAGTGAGAACACAGTCACATGCGTCGAGTGTATGCAAAAGGAATGTGGAAGCCTATTCAACTGGGTTTTTGAGAACAAAGAAATATTACCATTTCCATGCTATTATGAGGATATTCAAAGATGATGGAATAGAGTAATGAAGTAGCATAGTATTAGACTTGATAGGTTTTGTTTTATTATCTTATCTTATTACTGTGTAATCTTGGTAATATATAAACTAAGAGTAGCAATTAGAACAACAAGAAGACTAAGAAAGTATTTTCTCAGAGAAACATTTGTAAGCTGTATCCTTAGCATTTCTCTGTAAGTTTAGCTGTTCTCATATGTAAGCAGCTGTGAGCTATTCAAGCTTCATAAAGTTCTCTCGATATATAATATATATCTCTGGTGGATACATTGAAATCCGCCAGAAAGGTTTAAAGACTTGTGTTTTTATTACTTTGTGTCTTGATTCATACTTAACTTGTTATTCCGCACTTTTCAAATCAAAACACTGTCATATATATATATATATATTAAGTTAGAACATTTTATATTTTTGAAAAAGGTTCAAGAATTCCATTCAACCCCCCTTCTGTAATTCTTGTTGTATTCTTAGGGACTAACAATGGTGATATGATCCTAGTTCAAATCTATGTGGATGATATTATTTTTAGTTCTACAAATGAAAAATTATGTCAAAGATTCTCAAGACTCATGTAGAGTGAATATGAGATGAGCATGATGCGAAATTAAGTTACTTTCTTGGACTTCAAGTAAGCCAAAGAAGTGATGGAATCTTCATCAGAAAAAACAAATATGTTAAGGATTTATTAGAGAAATTTGGAATGGTTGATTGTTCACCTGCATCAACACCTATGTTTACAGCTATAAAATTGGATGAAGATAAGAAAGGAAAAAGTGTAGACATCTCAGGTTATAGAGGAATGATTAGATCTTTGCTGTATTTAACTGCTAGTAGACCAGACATTATATTTGTAACATGTCTGTTTGCAAAATTTCAAGCCAATCCAAAGGAATCACATTTGATGGTTATAAAAAGGATTTGCAGATACCTAAAGGGAACACCTAACTTGGGATTATGGTATCCTGACGGAACATGATTTGAAGCTGTTGGATACACAGATACAGATTTTGCTGGATGCCGGGTTGACATAATGAGTACTAGTGGATGCTGTCAATTCCTTGGACAAAGACTTATATCCTGGTACAGTAAGAAACAACAATCTGTGTCAACTTCCAGAGCTGAGATTGAATATATAGCTGCTGGAAGTTGTTGTGTTCAAGTGCTTTGAATTTCAAATCAATTCATGGACTATCGCCTAGTGTTACACAAAATTCCAATTATGTATGACAATACTAGTGCCATATCTATTGTTGTTAATCCAGTTAATCATTCTAGAACTAAGCACATTGATGTAAGGTACCATTTTATTAGAGAATATGCTGCAAATGGTACTATTGAGCTCATTTTTGTTCCAATAAAAAAACACTTAGCTGACATTTACACTAACCTTTTGGATGAAATAACTTTCACTAGACTTGTTAATGAAATTGGTATGTTAAATTCTTCATCCTAAAGGCAAGAACTCAGCTAATATGTTACAACAGATTAATTTCTGATAAATCAAAATTAATTTGATTTAATTGGAAATTAACTGGAATATGAATTATAAATATTTCAGAACTCTCCGTATATTTATTTTTTAAAATTCAATATATAACTTGAAATTTTGCAAATTCTGAGAAAAACTGTCTACATGTTAATTTACATTAACAATATGTGAAATTAATATAAGACAAAACTGAAAAGAACATAGGTATATAGAAAACTGAGTTCTCGACAAGTCTAAATGAATTCTCGACAAGTCATTTTGAGACTTCTCGATTGAGTTCTCGATAAGTCTTTTTCCTGACTTCTCGACAAGCCTCATTATGACTTCTCGATAAGTCTTGTAGAGATCTCGACATATATTGATTCATAGATTTCTTTATAAATAGACATTTTAGACTTTTCGATAACTTAAAACTAAAATAATTTAATTTAATAAATTATTTTAATAAAATACTTTTGATATAAAATCATTCTAATTTTATTTTGATTTATTCAAATAAAAATATGAAAAACTCAGTCCATTCAGGACAAACTGGGTATTTATTTGACATCTCGATAAGTCACTATCTAGTTCTCGACGAAAGTCGAGAAAGTAACATATCAATATGTATCTATTCTTTCATGTGAGTTCTCGATAACCAAAGCCCAAACTTTTATTCCTACTTCTCGATAAGTCACTTACCTCTTTTTATAAATACCCAGACATCTCGACATAACCCCTCTTTACGCTTTCGAGATATCAATTGACCTAGTTTTTGTAAACCTTAACTGTTCTCCCTCATTTCGAGTTCTTTCTCTTTCAAATTTGTTAACCACTCAAATGCAAAAAATTACAATAGCTTCAAAAAGTGTTAGAGCTGTTATACTTAAGGATGGTACCAATTACCTAGCTTTCACAGATGCTAACCAAGCTCATGACAGTTTCAAGAGCTTTGTTAAGTTTTTCCCAGAGACTTACTTTGTAGGTGCTTTGACTGCTAATCCTATTCTGTACATGGATGTGCTCAATGATTGCTGGAATTCAGCTATTGTTAGGACAGTTATGCATGAGACTCAATCTGTGCCTTTCGGGGTAAACTGCTCAATCCAAGGCCAACAAGTGTAATTTGATGAGAATGATGTCAAAAAGGCCCTGGGAATCCCTACTGACAGCATGGTGGAGGTACCAACTCAACAGGAGCTAGTTGAATTTATGGACTTCATAAATTACGGTGAGAAGATTAACCTTGGCAGCTTGAACAAGAAGCATCTAAAATGGTCATTCTTGTTTGATTCAATAGTAAGAGCCTTCACCTGCAAGAAGACTAGGTATGACAATATATCCAGTATGGTTCGAAAGCTGGTGTTCTCAATGGCTCACAATAGGCAAATTAATGTGGGGCTATTGATCCTAGAAGAACTTAGCACAAGGCTCACAATGTCTTTGACCACAAGAGGTAAGGAAATTTTATTTCCTAGGTTTATTATGCCAACTTTAAATCATAAAGTTACAGACATCCATTTATTTAATGGTATTGATAGGACTAAAATACTTAATTGTAAACAAGTGTCCAAAATATTTTTTGTTTCACTAATTATAAAGAATAAGGTATCAGTAGGTCTGACAATCACTGACTTTATGTTAGAAAGATTTAGGACCTACTCATACCCTATGCCTGACATGAGGTCTAGTGCCATATCTAGTACAATTATGGCTGGAAGTACAAACACTGGAACTCCAACAGGGGCCTTCCACAACTGAGACCATTTCTTCATTACCATTAGAAGCTAGGAAACCAACCACTTCATCCTCTTAACAGGGTGGAGTGATTAAAAAAAGAGAAAGCATGCACCTTTAAATATTGTAAATGAGAGTGGTGAAGACCAAATTCAACTAGAGTCTACCTTGGTCAAAAAGCCAAAGAAGGTAAAGAAAACTGAGCTGACCACTCAAGTAGCCACCTCTGCATCTTCCTAAAAGGATGCAATTGTAAAAAAGGGAATTGAATAGACTCTAGAGGCATTCTCTCAACAGGGTGTCTCTATTGAACGAAGCACTCTCCCTAG
Organism: Apium graveolens; assembly: GCF_009905375.1. NCBI lineage: Eukaryota > Viridiplantae > Streptophyta > Magnoliopsida > Apiales > Apiaceae > Apium > Apium graveolens. Next base: position 70,907,065 of record NC_133653.1, read on the forward strand.
TACAATTTTTAAAGAGTTTGCACCCCAACTTGAGCACTCTCAAGTTGATGAAAGAAGAAATAAGATTAGCACACATACTGAGAGCACATCTATTGAAGCTCCCTCATCCATTCATGGGGAGCTGCCAACACTCAATGCTAACATCACTAATCTCATATCTCAAATTTATTCTTCATATAATGAAACACTTGAATCCACTTCTCAAGTGTTGTAAAAATCAAGTGACACGGTTCAAAAACTTTGACCATCACCCATGAACCTCATATAGATGGTGAGAGGATACTAGCTGGGGTAGACCTTGATGACACCATCAAAACCACAGGAGTTTCATCAGTTTTAGCTGAAGACCCTGTGGTTATCACTAAAGCACCTTCATGTGCTAAAATTTTTGAAATATTAATAAGTTTGATGGTAGTCCTCATGAGGGGTAGCTATCTAAATCCTCTCTAATTCTATTGGAGGTTCCTCAAGTAGGGACAACTCCCCTCAAAACCCTAGCTGAAATTGCTCTGTCAATAGAAGCTGGGAGTAAAACTACCAATTATCCAACTATTGGGGAGGTAAGTATATCACATTCAAGTTCCAGTTATTTGCAAGATGAACAAGGGTTTGAGGTCATGGTACATGATAGTAACCTGGTCAAATCCCATTCAGTTCAAATTGAGTTTCCCATTATTGGTGAACAACATACTGTCACAACCACAGTTCCAACTGTGAGTTCAACTGTAACTTCAGTCATAAGGTTACCTACTACCTCAATACCCTCCACCTCAAACCAAACAGACATTCTATCCACCTCAACCACTACACCTCAACCCTCTCACCTTCTATCTCAATAGCTGCAGGATGCTCAAGCCCAACCTACTACAGTTGATGATCTTTTGGTTGAGCAACTTGCAAGCTTAACCAATATCACCCAATAACTCCTTACCACAGATATGTCAAACCAAGACTACCAAGCAATACTCTCCCATATAAGGAGGATGTTGAAGAGCAACATGAGAAAATTGCAGATGAAGCAGATGGTAATGTGGATGCATGACTCTCAAAGGATTTCACAACAGCTATGAATGAGGCCTTAGCAAAATTCAGAGAAGAATATGTCACTATTTTGGGTAGTATTGCTCAGATTCTCACTCCTCGGGAAGTATATGATGTTGTGACAGAGGTGTACAAAATTCAATTGAAGGCATTTTATCATATTGGAAGAGCCATGGAAAGCACTTTGGTCAAGCATCAAACTGAAGTGAAGAAGTTGGTAAATGACAGGATTGATGAGCTGATGTCAACTTTTCAAGAAATCAAGAGCAAGTTCAAAAGATTCTCAGATAGACTTCAAGCCCTCTCTCTCACTCTTGTAGAAGAAAATGTGTCCAATCTAAGTAAATATTTCATAGCTCTACATGAAGTCATCCAGAGGCAAATCACTCAATATAATGACTCAAAGGTCAAACTGGATCAACTTCACACAACTAGGTTTGAACCTTCAGCCTTGGTCATAGACGAGGTGAAGAATGTTGTGCATAATTCTGTTGGTTCTTTTGCAGCATCAAGTTCACAACAACCCTCGTCTACATCAATAAATCTACAAATCCAAAACCTACAAGCTCAAATATCATCTCTATAGTCTTCCAATGCCTTATTGACAACTCAAGTTTCCCAACTGACAGCTTTGATGCAGAGTCAACAGAATGATATCAAGTCACTAGTAGACTCCCATAAATATCTCCAAATGCAAAATTTTGTATCTCTGGGAGCTATTATGGGGGCTTTGAACATTCCTCTTCTTGCATTTCCAGAAGTAGTTAGGCCTGAAATTCCTACTCCTCTAATATTTCCTACTACTAAGACTAAGGGGGAGATAGAAGCCATATTTCTAAAATCATCATCCATCCAAGCCATAATTCAAACAAGTCAAGTTGATGTTAGGAAAGAAAGACTATTAGAAGCAGTTGAGGGACCCTGTTTGGACAAAGAGTTTGATGAATTGCTCATAGCTCTTAGAGTTTCTCTAACCAACAACTTCTTCACCTACAAAAAGGCTTTGGACAACAATATCAACTTTCTAAGGGTGATAATGGTGACTGTAGACAACTTTCAGGCGAGGAGGATTGTTTTCAACATAAACGACTCTGGTGTGCATAGGTGTATGCAGGTATCTCTCAACTATCTCATATCTAAAAGAGCATCTGAACTGGACATCCTAATCAACAAAGTCAATATGGTGATTCCAGAGGACACTCTTGATAAATGAACTCAAGAAGGCTCAAATAGCTGGTTTTAATGATCCCAAAACACTGTGTTATGGGGAACCTAAGGTTGATTATGACACTGGAAACTGATTTGAAGTAAAAAAGGAACAAGACTGTAGAAGATGAAGAAGTAATCAATATATTAGGGAGATACTTGAGAAATGCTGATGGCCTGTTGCCTAGAGCAAAAACTAACTCAAAAGATGATTTGGATGATGATGAGCAGAAGAAGGATGAACAAAAATCTTCTGACTCAAATCCAAGTCAATCTTTTAAAGAAACACGCAGCAAGGTGTATGAGAAGAGAAAGAGGGAAAAAGAGAGGAAAGAAGATGGAAAGAAAAGTAGGAGATATGGTGAAGGGGAGTCACAGAAACAAAATATCCTGGAAGCAAAAATCTCACAAATCAAACCTACTCAAACCTCCAAGCCAAGCCAAATAAACACTCAACCAATCTAACTTCAAAAACCTAAATTCTTATATAAATAAACTGAAAACTCCTTACTTAAGATACCAATCAGATCCAGCCAAGTCACACTAAAGAAAATCACAATCCTATCTTCATTCAAGCCTCCAACTAAAACTCAATTTGAAGACTGTTGGGAGAAAACCTAGGAAAATGCAAGCTGATGTTGGTGTCATCTAGAACTGCTTCAATCAAGATGACTTTCTTCCTTTAAACATAAGCATAACAGATGATGACTATTTTTAACAATTATCTGAAGAAATTGTCAAAGTTTAGGTTGTCTCTTTGGCAGAAGTCAGAATATACTATTTGGATGGATCAATTATTTTGATTAGAAGGCAAGTAATGAAAACATTTTTAACCACAAAATTGAAGAGAGTGATTAGCTTGATGAAGGACAAGGATACAAGTACAAGAATATGGAAGGCTGTAATGTCTGAGAGGCTGATCGAATGGAATGAGAGATATGCAATAAAGGGTGAGAAGGAGGAAAGGGAAAGGCAATATGTCAGGGAGATAGAGATGTTTGAAGAGAGATCAAATAAACTCATGGCAAGGGGGCTGAGTAGAGTATCAAAAGATGGAAAATTTCAAAACATTCAAATTGGCAGATTTTCAAGGTTCAGAGTTGGTTACCTCAAGAGTTACTCATTGGATGAATGGCTCATGTTGGTAGAAGCCTTAGGAAGGACATAAATAATTGAGGAACTCCAAGTGCTAGTAAATCTCAAGGACCTCATTAAGAAAAAACCGGGCTATGAAAAATTTACCTAGTGTTTGTAATGTTTGAACTGATGTAACTACTCAATGTATTAAAATTTGTATTTGTCAATTTGTCAATTTTATGTATTTGATTTTAGCTTGGGGTTAGTCTTGTTATCAGGCATAAATTTGTGATAAACAATCTTCTCACAAATTGGGGGAGATTTTTCTGCAAGACATGCCTGTATAATAACAAGACAAAGTCATATTGACAACCCTAAGATATAGTTATTTGATAATCAATTTTATATTCTTTATTGTATTTCTTAAGTCATAAAAAGGTTAGAATATTAGAATGAAGCATTTTTCAGTGAACAGATTCAATCTAAGGAACAAACTCTAGAAGAAGATCAAGCTGTGATCATGCCTCAGAGAAAAGTGCAGAAGCTTGGAGTTGAATAAAACTGTTCTATGAAAAAAGTTCTAAGTCAAGATATCGACAAGTCACAGATCAAGTTATATCGAGAAGTAATTCGAGAAGTCCAGAATGACTTATCAAGAAGTCCAAAATGTCTTATAGAGAAGTCTCACAGATATCGACAATTCAAATAAAGATGTAGAGAATAGGAGATATCGACAAGTCATTTCTGCATGTAGAGAACTCAGAGATATCAATAAGTCAATATGTGTATATAGAGATCTCAGAGATATTGACAAGTCACTTCTACATGTAGAGATCTCAGACATATCGACAGGTCATTTCACACAAGGATCTAAAGACCTCGACAAGTCGAGTATACCTATAGAGAACTTAGAGATCTCGATAAGTCATTATACTTATCGAGATGTCACTTCTCTATAGAACAAACTGGAGATCTAGACATGCTTCTCAAATGCAGACAAGTTCAAGATTCAAGATTATCAGTCAATAAATGATATATTCACTAGATTGAAAAGTCTATAAAGTCGCTGGAAGAATACAAGATCAAGGGCCAAGATTAACTGGACAAATGATGGTCACAGACCTGCAAGATTCTGCACAGATTTTCTAAGCTAGAAATGGAAATAGAAAAAAGTTGCTTTAGAAAATAGTTTAGTACATTTTAGTGTAAGTCTTGTAAACCTGTGCTGCTAGTCTATAAAGCATGCACTGGTCCCTAGTTCACAAGTAACAAAACAAATCTAAATTTTTTTTTTATTCTCTAAAGATAGAAGTTGTGTTCTTATTTTCTTAAGAACCAAGAATTTGTAGCAAGACCAATTTAAATAATACAAATTAAGTGAGTTTTGAAAATATTGTGTTTGTTGGTTATTTATGTAAACACAATATCTCTGGAAAATCTAAACTGCTTTGTTCACCTAAAATCCAAACAAGTTTAAAAAGGATAAAAATCCAAGAAAGACATTCACTCCTCCTCTGTGTTGCATTTAATATCTAACAATGTGTTAGAAATCTATTATAATAAATGTGTAATATATATAAGGGAAAGAGAGAGATTAAAATTTGAATATTTTATTTGATAGGTCCTTAATTTACCATCTTTCTAATACCTATATTATGTTTGTTTTCGTAATTTTAATAATAAATAAATTATTTTACTTTGTTTTGTAAGCAAAAAAAAAAAGAAAATCAAAATTTGAGCAGGAAATGGTAAAAAATGCAAGAAGGTAGGGCTGTCAAAAAAAATCAAAAAATCTGATATTCGTCCAAAAAATCCGCATTCGTATCTGAAAAACGGATATAATCCGTATCCGGAATAATTCAGATATTATCCGTATTCGAATCTGTTGTGCATATGTTGTGTACTTGATGATTACATGAACAAAACACCTAAGTAGATTTTACTTATTGAAATAATGTAGCACTCGACGGATAAGAATTATAGTCCCAACGGATAACTCATTATAGTCCCAACGGATGATGACTTGTTATCCATCGAGTGAGTAGCTTATGTAATAATGAGTCTGTAGCACATTTCTGCATACACCTTTGTATAGATTCTGTAGTAGCATATAAGTCATGTTGACTTTAACTAGATATGCAGAATAGGTTGATTAATTGTACATAGATGATGTCTTGTAATTCTGCATAAATGAATTTAAGTCAAGTGCCAAAATAGCTACCGACGGATGATTAACAAAGCCATCGACGGATGATCAAATGGCTATCAACGGATGTTCAATATAGCAGTCGACGGATGATCAATAAAGCCATCAACGGATGATCATAAACTCGACGGATGATCATGTACTCAATGGATAAAGAATTCAAATATCAGTTGACAGTGACAACATAGTCACATGCGTCGAAGTGTATGCAAATGGAATGAGGAAGCCTATTAACTGGGTAATAGAGAACAAAGTAGCAAAGTATTAGACCCGATAGTTTTTATAATGATCCAGTCTTTTGACTTTGTAATCTTGGTAATATATAAACCAAGAAGTAGCAAATAGAAACATAGATCTGGGAACACAACAAGAGAAACATTTGTAAGCAGAATTATTAGCATTTTTCTATATTCTCAGTAGTTCAATATTTGTAAGCAGCTGTGAGCATTTTTGCATACAGGGTTCTCTCGATATATAATATATATCTCTGGTGGAATCATTCAAACCCACCAGAAAGTTTTTAAAGACTCTTGTTTTTAATTACTTGTGTTTTGATGCACTTAAGTTTTTATTCCGCATTGTGTTAATCAATACACTTATATTTATATTTGAGTTAGAACATTTTATTTCAAGAAAAAGTTTCAAGAATTCCATTCAACCCCCCTTCTGTAATTCTTGTCATATTGTTAAGGGATTAACAATTGGTATCAGAGCAAACTCTTAACTTACAAAGAGTTTAAAGATCAAAACAATACAGCAAGATGAACAAGAAGGATGTTGAAGTCAAGATTCCTTTTCTGGATAAAGATAATTACCATCATTGGAAGGTAAAGATGCATCTTCACATGCTTTCTCAAGATGAGGCCTATGTGGACTGCATAGAAAGAGGCCCTCATGTTCGAATGAGAGCGGCAACAGGAAACGAGCCATCAGTCCCCAAGTCAAGGCATGAATGGTCTGATCCTGACATTGAACAAGTCAGGAAGGATAAAAAGGCCATGAATATCCTGTTTAATAGAGTTGATGGAGATATGTTTGACAACATTATCAACTGCAAAACTGCCAAAGAAGTTTGGGATACAATACAGATCATCTGTGATGGCACTGAGCAAGTTAGAGAAAACAAGATGCAACCCCTGATTCAGCAATATGAGCATTTCCATAATGAAGAAAGTGAGTCTCTCACTGACATCTTTAGTAGGTTTCAGAAACTACTAAATGCTCTAAAGTTGCATGGAAGGGTCTATCAGACTAAAGATTCCAATATGAAATTCCTTAGATCTCTTCCAAAGGAATGGAAACCAATGACAGTCTCATTACGAAACTCACAAGATTATAAGGAGTTTACTTTGGAGAGACTGTATGGCATCCTGAAAACCTATGAGCTTGAAATAGAGCAGGATGAAAGGATGGAGAGAGGAAAGAAGAAAGGAGGATCCATTGCACTAGTTGCTGAGTTGGAAAAGGAGAAGGAAGTGAAGATGGAAGCTGTTGAATCAACTTCAAGGGTCTGTGAGAACAAGGGCAAGGGGCTTGCAGTAGAAAGTAAAGATTTATTGAGCCAAGATGACATGGAGGACATTGATGAGCACCTAGCTTTTCTTTCCAGGAGATTTGCCAAGCTCAAGTTCAAGAAGAACTTTGGAGCAGCCAAGCCAAATAGAAATATGGTGGATAAATCAAAATTCAAATGTTTCAAATGTGGCTTGGCAGGGCATTTTTCCAGTGAGTGTAGGAAGTCAGATTCCAGTAAGAAAAAGTTTGAGTCTGTGGATTATAAGCAAAAATACTTTGATCTACTCAAGCAAAAGGAAAGGGCTTTTATTATACAAGAAAATGACTGGGCAGCAGATGGTCTGGATGAAGATGAAGATGTCAGCTATGTCAATCTAGCCCTAATGGCCAAGTCTGATGAGACAGAAACAAGTTCCTCAAGCAATCAGGTAATTACTACAAACCTTGCACATTTATCTAAAGCTGAGTGTAATGATGCCATTAATGACATGTCTACAGAATTATATCATTTGCGTGTTACACTTAAGTCTCTTACTAAAGAAAATGCTAAAATCAAAGAAAACAATTTGTTTTTAACTGAGAGGAATAATGTGCTTGAGTCTCAATTTATTGATTTTGAGAAATTAAGAATTGAGTATAAGATTGCCAAGGAGGAATTAACTGAGTCCTTGAAAAAGGAAGAAATTTTGAAGAAGCAGCTCGAGCGTGAACAAGAGGTGATTAAGGCATGGAAAACATCCAAGGATGTCCATGCTCAAATCACCAAAGTTCAAGGAATTGAATCCTTTTGTGATGAAGCCTGGAAAAAGAACAAAGAGAAACTAGAACCTAATTTGGTAGATGGACTGCTAACAGATGTAGACTCGGCGGATGATGAGGATCATCCGTCGGATAACAAAAAGTGTTATCCGTCGATTGATGAAAATCATCATCCGTCGGCTGTGAGCAAGCCCATCAGTAAATCCAAACTAGTTAAGCTGAATGAGAAGTATGGGTCTGTTTCCAAGAACTTTGTTTCAGGAGAGTCGAGTCAAGTTAAGAAAGGGAAAAAGGCTAATGTTGGTCACATGACTGTCAAACAGTTAAGTGACAGACTTGAAAAGATTGAGGTAAAAACAGAGACTAAAAGGAAAAACAACAGGAATGGTAAAGTAGGGATTAACAAACACAATAACTACACACCTGATAAATATGCTCCTAGAAAAATCTGTGTCAAGTGTGGTAGTGTAAATCATCTGTCTGTTAATTGCAAATCTGTCATGCCTACTTCCATGTCTGTGCAACCTCAATTTCCTAACATGAATGCCATGCCTCCTATGCCTGTTAATGCTATGTCTATACAGAACATGAATGCACAGTTTGCTAATATGTCATTTGCACATAATCCTTATTATGCTGCATATAGTATGCCACAAATGCCATTTAGCATGCCTTACTGGAATAACATGTTTACACATAGCATGCCATTTCCTGTTGGTCACAATATGCATGATAATTCTGTTGTAATGAATGGTTTCAAAGGCTCAACTCAAATGACTAAGGATGAATCTGAAATTACTAAGCCAAATGAGACAAAGCCTAAGAAACAGAAAAAGAAAGCTAACAAGGCAGGACCCAAGGAAACTTGGGTACCAAAATCAACTTGATTTGATTTTGATGTGTGCAGGGAAACAGAAAGAATCTTTGGTACTTAGATAGTGGTTGTTCAAGACACATGACTGGTAATTCTGCCCTGCTCACAGAGTTTAAGGAGAGAGCTGGCCCAAGTATCACTTTTGGAGATGACAACAAGGGTTATACTGTGGGATATGGCTTGATTTTAAAAGACAATGTCATCATTGAGGAGGTTGCTTTAGTGGAAAGTCTCAAACACAATCTGTTGAGTATCAGCCAGCTTTGTGATAAAGGCAATTCAGTAACCTTCAGCTCAGAAGCCTGTGTTGTGACTAATAAAAGAAGCAACAAAGTGGTTCTCACTGGTGTGAGAAAAGGAAATGTGTACCTAGCTGACTTTAACTCATCTAATGCAGAATCTGTAACTTGTCTTCTCAGTAAAGCAAGTCAGGATGAAAGTTGGCTATGGCACAAGAAGCTATCCCATTTAAACTTCAAGACCATGAATGAGCTAGTAAAGAAAGAACTGGTCAGAGGCATTCCTCTAGTGGAGTTTTCTAGGGATGGACAGTGTGATGCCTGCCAAAAGGGGAAGCAGATTAAAGCATCATTCAGGAAGAAACTTGATTCAACAATTGAAGAGCCTTTGCAACTGCTTCACATGGATTTATTTGGACCAGTCAATGTATTGTCAATCTCAAGAAAAAGATTTTCCCTAGTAATTGTAGATGATTTCTCAAAGTTCTCTTGGACATATTTCCTAAAGTCTAAAGATGAGGCTAGTGAAATCATTATCAATCACATAAGGCAAGTCAATAATCATCATGATTTTAAGGTTAGAAGAATCAGGAGTGACAATGGAACTGAGTTCAAGAATTCTGTCATGAGAGCATTTTGTGAGGAAAATGGGATTCTGCATGAGTTTTCAGCAGCAAGGACTCCACAACAAAATGAAGTAGTGGAAAGGAAGAACAGATCACTTATTGAAGCTGCAAGGACAATGCTTGAAGAATCTAAGTTACCAACATATTTTTGAGCTGAAGCTGTAAATACTGCATGTTACACTCAGAATATTTCTCTGGTTAATCAAGCAAGATGCATGACTCCCTATCAATTGTTCAAGAACAAGAAGCCAACTCTAAACTTTCTTCATGTCTTTGGCCGTAAATGCTATATTCTGAGAAATCAAACTAATCAAAATGGGAAGTTTGATGCTAAAGCAGATGAATAAATTTTCGTTGGATATGTTGTTGGTAAAGCATATAGAGTCTACAATCTAAGAACTAACATTGTTGTGGAATCAATATATGTTGTGTTTGATGATAAAAAGATTGAAGGACTGAAAGATGGAGATTACCATGAGAGCCTCAAATTCAACAATGTGGAGATGATTAGTGATGACAGTGATGATGAAAGTGATCAAGAGAATGTATCTAAGGACAATGCAGATAAATCTACCACCAATGAAGCACAAAACTCAACATCTGTCGAGTTGCATAATGCTTCATCCGTCGAAAGGCAATCTGCGTTATCCGTCGGAAGAAAACCAGCTTCATCCGTCGGTACTCAAAATTCACCATCCGTCGGGTTATCAAGAGGAGCAGGAAGTCAAGATAGATCACCTATAGAAAGTTCCCCTTTCTCAAATCAAAGATCCACAGAATCAGGGGGAGTTTCTAACAATCAAAACTCAATCACACATCAAGACAACAATGAGGTTTCTTCATCTAGAGCTAATCTACCTCAACAAAGGAAGTGGACAAAAGATCACCCCTTTGAGGTTATTATTGGTGATGTCTCTTCTAGAGTTCAAACAAGAAGAGCAACTCAGGAAGAATGTCTATACATCAGCTTTCTTTCCAAGGAAGAACCAAAGAAGGTAGAAGAAGCTTTGTTGGAACCTGATTGGATTTTAGCTATACAGGAGGAGCTAAACCAATTTGAAAGTAATAATGTATAGAAACTGGTGCCCAAGCCTAAAGGAAAGAATCCAAAAGACACCAAGTGGGTATTCAGAAACAAGATGGATGAAAATGGCATAGTTGTCAGGAACAAAGCTAGATTGGTTGCTAAGGGCTATTGTCAGCAAGAAGGAATAGATTTTGATGGAACATTTGCTCCTGTTGCAAGTCTTGAAGCCATCAGAATCTTCTTAGCCTATGCAGACCATGCCAATTTCAAAGTCTATCAAATGGATATCAAAAGTGCCTTTCTGAATGGAGATTTGGAGGAAGAAGTTTATGTCAGTCAACCTCCTGGTTTTGAAGATCCAAATTTTCCAGAATATGTCTATTATCTTTTGAAAGCACTTTATGGACTGAAGCAAGCACCTAGAGCCTAGTATGACACTTTATTAAAGTTCCTTTTGGAAAATCACTTCACAAGAGGTACTGTAGATAAAACTTTATTTTTCAGAAATGTTAATGGCTCTAGTATACTTGTTCAAATTTATGTAGATGATATTATTTTTGGCTCTACAGATGAAAAACTTTGCAAAAAGTTTGCCAAATTGATGCAAAGTAAGTATGAAATGATAATGATGGGAGAACTAACTTACTTTCTTGTCTTACAAGTTAAGCAAGTTAGTGATGGAATATTTATTAGTCAAACTAAATATATTTTTGATCTTTTAAAGAAGTTTGATCTAATGGATTGCACATCTGCAAAAACTCCCATGGCCACTGCAACTAAGCTTGAATTAAACACTACTGAATAGTCTATGGATATTTCAATTTATAGAGGCATGGTTGGCTCACTTCTGTACTTAACAGCTAGTAGGCCAGATATAATGTTTGCTACATGTTTATGTGCTAGATTTCAGGCTGATCCTAGAGAATCTCACTTAATAGCTATTAAGACAATTTTCAGATATCTTAAGAGAACACCAAAACTTGGCATTTGGTACCCTAGAGATTCTGGTTTTGATCTAACTGGTTATTCAGATGCAGATTATGCAGGTTGTAGAATTGATAGAAAGAGTACAACAGGAACCTGTCAATTTCTAGGAAACAAACTTGTGTCCTGGTTCAGTAAAAAGCAAAATTCAGTTTCTACTTCTATAGCTGAAGCTGAATATATTGTTGCTGGCAGTTGCTGTGCATAGATTTTATGGATGAGAAATCAATTGCTAGACTATGGTTTGCAAGTTGAGAGGATTCCTATTTTCTGTGATAACACAAGTGCAATTGCCATCACTGAAAATCCAGTACAACATTCAAGGACAAAGCACATAGATATCAAGTACCATTTCATAAGGAAACATGTAATGAATGGTACTGTGGAACTACATTTTGTTCCCAGTGAGAAGCAGCTTGCAGATATCTTTACCAAACCACTGGGCGAATCCACCTTTTCAAGGTTGGTAAGTGAGTTAGGTATGCTTAATTACTCTTAAATCTATCTGAATTAATTTGCAAGTTGAAATGCAGCCAGAAATTTAATTGATTTTTCAGTCTAGGATGAAATTTTGGCTAAGTCAAAATTTACATCTCGACGGATGACCCTTATCCATCGAGTTTGGTCATCCGTCGAAATACAATTTGCTAATAAAAATCAATTACTTTTCTGGAATATTTTATGTATCGATGGATAACAGTTTATCCTCATTCGTCGAAATCTCAGCCGTTAATTCCCTGTACATTATCCATCGAGTATACTTACAGTTTGTAAGCATGACACGACGGATAATGGGAGGATTTTTTACAGTTTATTTTTAAACGGCTATTTTAGGCAATTTCTATTGGTTACTTTATTTTACTTTATTATTTTTATCAGTTATTTTTGAGATAGTATAAAAGCTTATTTTATTGCAATTGCTTTTCTTTTATCATTCTCAATTCAACTGCTCTAATTTCATTCTCTCTCAAAGCACTGACTCTCTTTCTCTCCAAGCTCTTACTCTCTAACAATGGCACCTGTTGTAAAGATTATGTCTCAAACCGGGTTCATTTATGAGAAGAACAATTTCACTGCATTAGTGAACAGGGGTATTCAGCAATCAGATGACTATCACAAGATGATGGACTTTGTGAAGAATTGCAAGCTCAATTTTGCCATGCTGGAATCACCCACAATCTTATGTGAAGTTGTTGAAGAGATGTGGACCACTGCTACCTACAACTCTACAGATAATACCATTACTCTAACCATTAAAGGTAAAGAATTCTATATAGATAGCGATGTGATAAAAGCATGTTTCAAAATTCCTGATAACAATGTGACTTCACCACACACTGACACTGACATAATCAATATGCTCAATTCCATGCACTATGCACTTCCTACTTCTAAACTGAGTGATATTAGAAGAATGGGTCTTAGGAAAGAGTGAAGTTTCTTGTGTGATGTAGTTACAAAGGTTTTCTCAGGAAAGGTCCGTAATTTAGATTCAGTGAATATTTCCATGCTTAACATGCTATACATGCTAGTTACAGATAAATTTTATAATTTCAGTGACCTTGTCTTGTTTGAGTTAGGTTTTAAATTAGGGGAGTTAAATAAAAGAGGTAAAAATGTGTATTATGCTAGATTTCTTATGTTATTGGCTAACCACCTCTGTGAAGAGATTGTGCTTGAGAACCCAAACAATAAACTGGATTGTTGGGTTCAAGAGAGAAAGCTCATTACAGATTTGAACAGGGCCAATCATCACAAGGATGTGCCAATGTTCTACTTTCCTATAATGCAAGCACCTCAGGTAAGTGAGGTAAGTTCATCCATCCCTATAACTATTCCAACCTCCACAATTTCTTTGAGTTCAAGAGTAGCTATGGCAACTGTGCCAATGACCAAACAGTTGCCTACCAAAGCTGCCAAACCTTCTATTATTTCAAAATCCAAATCAAAGAAAACCCCATCTGGTATCTCTCAAAAGATTCCAGTTGCAAAATCCACAAAAGCCAAAGTGGGGAGTGTGAAGGAGGGTAAGTTAGGTGAGGGAAGGGGTGAACATAAAAGAAACCCCAAGAATAAGGTTGGAGAGTTGAGTGAATCCCAGCCTAGCCACACTGCAGTTTCCCAACAAACTACAGTGCTTAAAAAGGACAAAAGCTCATTTCTAGCTGCATCCTCCCAAAAGGATGTAGCTATTGAACAAAGCTCTCAACCAAGAGCACAGGCCAAGAGGGTTAGGGACACAAGCTCACCCCAAACTTATGCCAGAAAGAAGAAATCAAAAACCTCTGGGGATGCACAGGGTACACACATTGTGCAAACTGGTGCTAAAGACACAGTCACTGCACCTTCACAAATTCAGCTTGATGTGGCTCCAATAAATGTGGAGTCACAGCCAAAATCTCTAGTTATAGAAGCACCTCAAATACCATACTCACCAACAAATTCTCTGGATGTGAATATGATAAACACATCAATTCCTGATTCCCCTTCTTTAACTCTGTTGGGGAAGCCAAAATCTAGTACAAGTGAGCATCATCTTTTAGATGATTTGTTGGCTCACTTGCTAATTCTTTCAGGAACTGTTGTGTCATCTGTGCCTAAAATATCTTCAATCAGCACAGAGTCAACAATAGTTTCTATTCCCAGCTCATTCATTTCTACTCTCTCGATGGATATTGTTCATCCGTCGAGTAGTGATTGTATCCCGATGGATAAGCCTAACAGCAGTTATCCGTCGGATAACAAAACCACTCACTCGATGGATATCACTCATCCGTCGAGTATCTATGCACAGCTTCAAACTTCAATTATTTCAAGTGCAGAAGATTTAGTGGTTGTACAGTCACTCTTAGGATTGAGAGAGAAGAGTGTTTTGAGTGAGAGTCTGGGTTGCTCCCAGGAAAAAGGAGAGGAAATAAGTGAAAATCTGCAATCCATTTCTTCAGGATTGGCAAAAGGAAGTGAGAGGAGTCCTACCTTAGTAGGTGAAGGTGAGGGTGTGAGGGTGGGGAGCCAGGGTGAGACCCTGATGCAACAAAAGAGAGAAAATGAGAGAAATGCAGGTATTGGAGCAATAAGGATGGATGTCATTGCTAGTGAGTCAATGAATGTCCAGGATGCAGACAGGGAAGGACTATCTCAGCATCCTAAAGTTATTATAGATTCTACTTCCCTTGATGCTAAGGCATTTACTCACCCTGTTCCAGCTTATCAAATTCTAGCTGAACAGGGCAATGAAAATGCAGAAAGGATGCTCAATCTGGTGCATACCACCCAGTCTATGCAAAGGGCTAAGGATGCCATCACAGCTTTGCCTTCTACAGCTGCTGATGTGGACTATGAAACTGGGGGTTCAGCTGATTTTTTGGAGATGGGAGTGGGGATAGTGAAGATGAAGCAATGGACATGGGGGAGAAGCAGGCTCAAGCTCTAGGTCAGGTATGCCATCATGGGCATTCTCAAAGAACTGTGATGAGCATTACTTCAAGACAACCCTGATCCAGTTAATCAATCAGACAAACACTGCTCTTCAAACCACTACCAATGCAAGCACCAATAAGCTCCTTCAGGCACATCTTGCCTCCCTGCAACTTCAGCAAATACAAGGCCTCCAACATGCTAGAGATGTGGATTCTATGAAGGATGATATTGAGGAGATGAAGAAGGCTATTTCAGACAGGATAGATTCTAAACTTCCAGAAGCTATAATGCTTGACATCAAGAGGCAATTAAGGAAAAATTCTGATCTGTCAACCAAGATAGATGCCTTGGATACAAGAATGTCAGCCATGGAAGCATCTTTGACTGCCATTCATCTCCATCAAGCCCAACAGACTAATCTACTTTAAAAACTGGTGGCAGCTCAAACCCCCTCCACAGCTCAACTTGATGATAACAAAAAGAGGGAGAAAGGATCAAGTGAGGGAGATAAGCTTCAGATACAAATCAGTAAAGTAATTATGCCTTCAATTACTATCTCAAAGCCACCAGTCACAGATGGTATAGATCTGATTCAAGCAGCAGCAGCCAACTTGAAAGTTCCTGAGAAAGAAAAGTTGAGTTTGGTCAACTGGGAGAAGATTGATGAGGAGATAAAGAAGAAGTTTGAACTTGTCAAGGAGCCAGTTAAGTCAACCATCCATCACTCTAAAGTCAAGCAAATTAGTGTGAATGAGATGAGCATGAACTATCTGGAAAGAGGACAATCTTCCTGCATCAAGTCTCCAAAGGCTGAAATGATTCTTAAACCAAGGGCAAACTACTCAAAATCATCTTTGAAGAACCCCTTGGACACTGTGTATGAGACACCCAAGCCTGATGAGAAGAAGCTTCTGTCAAGATCAATTACCTTCTATAAAGATCCAGCTGATTCAGCTTCTAAAAGGAGGATTGCTAAAATTTTCAGAAATGGGAAAGAAATTTGTGTGGTGGCTGGACACCCTCAATTTGCTCAAGCAAAGAGAGAAGAAAAAGCTAAATTGAAGCAAGAAAAGAAGCAGGCTGCTCTAGATGCTAAAAAGGCTAAACAGAAGAGAGAGCAGATTGTTATCTTGGCCAAGCTACATGCTGTGAATTCATCACAACAAATTCCCTCTCAACCATCTGAAGCTACTGAATCAAGGAAGCAAGTTGAAGAACAGAAGAAATCTCCAAGAAAGAAAGAATTGGCTAAAAAAACTAAAAGGAGACTGGATATTATCGACAAGGAATTGGAAGATCAATTTCCTAAGGAATCCACACTAGCTATAACTCAAGCAACAAAGCCCTCTGTGGTATTTGAAGACATAAGGGTGATGGATCCCTACAGGAATATTCATGGTGAACCTATTGTGCCCAAGGATGAGCCAATAGAATGGGAGAACATGCCAATTCCAGACTTCAATCTACCAATCCTTAGCAAGCCAAAAAGGACAAAGTCAAGAGCAGTCAAGAAAGTGAAGCTGTCTCCTCTCAAATCCAAATCTATAGTCAAAGCTCATCCCAAAGTCAATAGAGGAGACTATCTGTACTTGTCTGACATCAAAGAATTTTCTGATCTAAATCTCTATCTGGATGAACTAGATGAAGTAAGAGGTATTGATACATACAGAAACCTACCTGAAAGGTTGGTGTTCAAGTACAAAGGAGGAAAAGAGATTCAGTGGCCACTTCACAGGATTCTTCAAGAGAGCCAAGCTGTACTGATTAAAGTGTATTCATCCTTCAAGAAGAACTTTGGGTTCAATGCCACTGCAAGAAGACTAGTATTGAAGAAGATTGAAGAACTAAGGAGTGTTAGAGCTAAAGATGCACTCCCAAAGACTCTAATCATCCCTTACACAGGGAGAAGAGTGCATCTAAGGCCCTACTGGCTGATGGAGTTTATAGATGACAAAGGTGTGAGAAGATTCTTCAGATTAGAAGACCAATTGAGCATCTCTAGTAATGAGACTCTTTTGGAAATGCAAGGAAAGCTAAATCTCTCAGAATCTGATGAACTAGAATTCCACAGGCAGCTCCAAAATCAGATTGAAGAAAACAACAGAAAGCTTGGAAGAAGATCCAGACCTTGAAGAAACTAGATAAATCTGCTCAGGCTAGAGGAGCATCTTGAAAATGACTGTGAGCAAAACTTTGTATAATTTTTGTTAATTGAAGCACTTTTCAGTATTATCTACTTTCTTTTAAAGTTGTATGTTTAGGGTGTTTTGTTATCATCAAGTATCTCTTAATTTATGGCTACAATTCCAGTAGACATAAATTGGGGGAGATTGTTGTGCATATGTTGTGTACTTGATGATTACATGAACAAAACACCTAAGTATATTTTACTTGGTGAAATAATGTAGCACTCGACGGATAAGAATTATAGTCCCGACGGATAACTCA
The DNA here is from genome assembly GCF_009905375.1 of Apium graveolens. NCBI lineage: Eukaryota > Viridiplantae > Streptophyta > Magnoliopsida > Apiales > Apiaceae > Apium > Apium graveolens. The sequence goes on from NC_133653.1 coordinate 70,924,487, forward strand.
TTATAGTCCCGACGGATGATGACTTATTATCCATCGAGTGAGTAGCTTATGTAATAATGAGTCTGTAGCACATTTCTGCATACAACTTTGTATAGATTTTGTAGTAGCATATAAGTCATGTTGACTTTAACTAGATATGCAGAATAGGTTGATTAATTGTACATAGATGATGTCTTGTAATTCTGCATAAATGAATTGAAGTCAAGTGCCAAAATAGCTACCGACGGATGATTAACAAAGCCATCGACGGATGATCAAATAGCTATCAACGGATGTTTAATATATCAGTCGACGGATGATAAATGAAGCCATCAACGGATGATCATAAACTCGACGGATGATCATGTACTCAACGGATAAAGAATTCAAATATCAGTTGACAGTGACAACATAGTCATATGCATTAAAGTGTATGCAAATGGCATGAGGAAGCCTATTAACTGGGTAATAGAGAACAAAGTAGCAAAGTATTAGACCCGATAGTTTTTATAATGATCCTGTCTTTTGACTTTGTAATCTTGGTAATATATAAACCAAGAAGTAGCAAATAGAAACATAGATCTGGGAACACAACAAGAGAAATATTTGTAAGCAGAATTATTAGCATTTCTCTGTATTCTCAGCAGTTCAATATTTGTAAGCAGCTGTGAGCATTTTTGCACACAAGGTTCTCTCGATATATAATATATATCTCTGGTGGAATCATTCAAACCCACCAGAAAGTTTTTAAAGACTCTTGTTTTTAATTACTTGTGTTTTGATTCACTTAAGTTTTTATTCCGCATTGTGCTAATCAATATGCTTATATTTATATTTGAGTTAGAACATTTTATTTCAAGAAAAAGTTTCAAGAATTTCATTCAACCCCCCTTCTGTAATTCTTGTCATATTGTTAAGGGACTAACATAATCCTACAATTTCGGATGTGGATATAAATATAGGCATATTTGTAATATCCCATATTTTCAGATATTATTATTATTTGGAATTGTTAATGTGATTTTTTATGTGAATTTTAGTGAATTATCTGGTAATTGGAATTAATGTTTGGATGTTTATATGTGATAAGTTTTGAGTATTCTAATTTTTATATGTCCAGAATAAAATATAGATAATTGTGATATTTTTTCTGGTAATTTTGGAATGTTATATGATTTTATATTGATTTATGGATTTATGAATTATTTTCTCAATATTTATAAAACAATTTTTATAAAGTCGGGAATCATCTAACTTCAACCGTTTTTACGACCCAAAACTCTTCGGAAAACTCCTTCCTAAACAAATCTGGATATTCTGAGCATGTTCCCTGTTTTAACTTTTTCGATCTGGATTACGGTTTAACCCATACGGGTCCCATCACAAAATTTTCGATACGATGAACATTTTAATAAATCAACAAAAACCGTATTCTCGAAAGGCGAGATATTATTACATTATTTTCGTATAAAGTGTTTTATAAAAAGCCCAGTTTTGATAATTATCCAAATCTGATATTAAATTGTATCATTTTTATTTTTACTTAGCGGCTAAGTAATCTATTTTCGAATCCGATATGATCCAATAGGATACTTATTACGTGTTTAAGATGTATTTATATGAATCGATCAGTAATTTGGATACGTGTTTATTTTCTTTACTAGTTTTATCTCGTTTTATGTGTGTTGAAGGCATTTTATGTGTTTTCGGGAATTTCTGTTTATTTAGGAAGCGTTTCTGTTTTTCAAAAATTATCGGACCGGGACCCCACCGGGATGTCAAAGTCCACAAAATTCGTGTTTTTATTTTTTAAAAATCAATCGTATTTCAAATACCCAGTATTTCTACATTTTTGCATTATTCGTAATTTTTGGGGAATTTTGATACAAATTTTATATCTTATTATTTTTAAAATTATTCCCCATAATTATTATTTTGGGGCCTGATTATTTTAATTAGGGGATAAAAACACCCTTAATTAATTTTGGGATATAATTCTCTCATTAATATAAATAGCTGCAGATTTTATTTATTTTTATTTAAATTTTTAGAAAATAGAAAGTGAAGAACATAGTTGTGGGGGTGAAATTTCTGCTGAAACCTTTGATTGATGATTTTGATGTTCTAATAACCAAATCAAAGCTCATTTCAAGCTCTATAGATTGATACGACTTTCAACACCTGAGATTGAGTATTGGTAAAGATCGAATTTTTGTTCTTGAAGCTTGAAATCGATTTTTTTATTTCTGTTGAGTTTTGATTGTTTTTAAGATCATAAATAGCTTTAGAATGATTCCCTTGATCGATTCATGTAATTATTTTATTTGTTTGAGTTCGAATTTGGTCGAATAGAGTTTTTTTTGCATCGTTTTTGCTTATTTTAAATTCAATTTTATGGATTGATTTTGATTCGTTTGATGATTATGATGTTGTGAAGAGATTGTCGTTGAAATAAGCTTTATTTTGGTATAAAATCCATCGAGTTTAGTTCAGTTTTGGCGAAGTTGGGTAGTTTACCGGCTGTTCGCCGGTTTTTGTTCGGATTTCGTCGGAGAAGATGAAGTAGCAGGTGGGTGTTGTCGTCATAGCAGTCGTGTTGTTGGTGGGACTGTGTTATATTGATCGGGGTTAAGAAACGTTAGGAAAGCAGTCGATTTGGAGGGAGTTGGACATCACCAGAAAATTCCCCGGTGACCGGAATCTGGAAATTCCCCGAAACCTGCGGGAATCTCCCGCGGTGTTCATGCGAACCTGTTAGGGTTCCTGCCCGACCCGTTGGGTTTTAATTCAGACCCGGGTTTGATCCCCCTGTTACACTAACCCCTATTCCCAATTCTGTTTCTGCCATTTTCTTTTTATTTTAAAATCAAAATTCAGTTTTTAGTTTTACAAATCATTTTCTTTTATTCTAAAAATCATTTTTAAATTCTAATATTAATTTAGTTAATTATTTTAATGATTAACTAAATTGTTTTAATTCCAAACTTTTATTTTCTTTTATTATTTCTAAAAATCCAATTTGATTTGATTATTTATAATTGGTTTTAGTTAATTATTTATGGATTTAATTAATTGATTATTTCACTTAATCAAATAATTTTATTCATACATAGTTAAATAAAATATAAATTATTTATGATTAATTCAAATAATTCGTAAAAATTGTTTTTAAGTTTTGAAAAATTATATTTTGGTATTTAAAAATCAATTAATATATTTATTAATTGATGTAATTCTTATTTTATTCATAATAATTGAACCATTCGTCCGTTTAATACTAAATGAACGCGTCTAGACTTAGAAAAATATTCCGCTTTCAATAAAAATACTTTGAGACCCAAAACCTTTTTTTTCGAAAGGTCGCTTATTTTATAAATCGATTCTGAGTCGCATAGTGATTGAAAAATCATAATTTTGATTCGATTTCAGTTTTAAACATATCGAGTCGAATGTTTTGACGAACCGAGTCATGTGTTATATGAATTATGTGATACGTGGATTATGTGCTTATATTCTATGTGAATTATGTGCGTACGTGGGTCAAGATTCTTGTGTTTGCCTGTTATCTTTATGTGTGGGCTATCGTATGGGTAGACGGTAGGGTTTTGACGCGAAGTTCTTTGAGTAATTATCATTTAGATGATTAAAGTTGTATCTCTTAATTTTAGATGCGGGTTATTTGAGTCTTTCAAGATGATAAGGACCAGATGGAATGGATAAAGACTAGAGTTGAATAGTATGGAATATTGGGTTGTAACACTGCATGAGTAGCAAATTAGAGATTTAGCGAAGTAAAAGACGGTGATGTTTTGAGAAAGAATGTCAGAATAGATGCGCTTTTGCGAGTGTGACTAACTGCTAAAAATAACCCAAAGGCAAGTATCCCTATCATCACTTATTGTTCAAGTGATATTTATTTTAAATTTTTTTAAGCAAGTATTACTTTCCCTATTCTCAGTTCGGAATAGATAAATATTTTACATATCGCTGAAATAAATGATTTTGTTTATACAAGTACCCTATGTTATTCTATGTTCAGAATAGTTAAATATTTTACTTATCAAATTACTGGATTTATAAACGTTTTGGATTTTGAGAAAGATGATTTTGTTGCGAGTATTCCTGTCCAAGTCAATGGGGGGAATAAATTTTTTTAGGATGTCGATTGAGTCGGCTCCTTTTCAATAAAAAGGTTTTAAGATTGGAATGGTTACTGGTTACAGCGTAGGTGATCGAGATATCGGTCCAGTTGTAATATCTTTCAAGGTGAATATATGCCTTTTCTGGTGCCCTATAGGTACCGTATGGATGCGGGATACGGGTAGTACCTATATTTACGGTATGGCTACGGGATACCGGTGTTGTTTCGTGACTGATCATCAGGAACAACATGAAATATAATTGGTTCCAATCTAAACTGTTGTTTCTAAATTGTTTTGATAATCATAGAATAAATGATTTATAAACTGTTTCTGTTTTAGATTAAAGGTGAAATGCATTTTTGATTTAGTTTCTGATTTATGTTGATACTTACTTTGTTGTTAAATATCAAAGGTGGTATTAGTATAGATGATTGATGTTGACTTCAGTATGGGATGTTGTGAGCATCAAAGTTCGTATTGATACCTAATTTGATATGACAACAAAATGAGTATTAATATCAAGAGTTCGGTTTTGAATAAAGTTTATGATTCAATCTATAATCATTGCTTCTTGTTATTAGTGTTTATGATATTTCCGTAAACACTGTTTTACGAGTTTTATTCTCGTCAAGATTCAAGGTATTGCTGAAGCATTTCGCTCGAAAATATCAAAAAGAGTTTTGAATACAGTGATAAACAATTATCCGATACTTTAATTAATTTTCTATTTCGGCAATTATGATTTTTAAAGGTTTTGCGCTATTGCAGATGTCGGTTTTATATCAAAGGACCTTATATATGCTATAATGAACTTGTTGAGCATTTCTTCCGCTCATACTTGTCTGTTTTTAAATTTAACCTCCATTGAGGATTAGCTAGCGTTGTTCAGCTGCGTAATTCAAGGAAGCAAAGAAGAAGCGTTTGGAAGGTGGCTGGTCCAGGATTTGCGGAATAGTGTAAGTTCTATTGTGTAAAGTTATTTATATTATATTATAATTGTGTTATTTTATAGTTGGGCCTAGTATACTTCTTTTCGAGGTTATACTAGCAGGATAGTATTGAATTGGAATTTGTTGAAAAAGTTTTAAAAGGAAGTGAAAATTATTTATGGAATTTGGAATTCTTGTTTCTAGAACTGTAAACTTTAAAGATCTTGGATTAGTTTGGGGTCATAGATGCTAAATATCTTCCTCTGTCATTTGTATATTGATTGAACAGGTTATTTTGGATTGAGGTTTCATCGTGACGACCAAATCCTCTGACCCCGGATTTGGGGGCGTTATAGGTTGGTATCAGAGTTGAGGTTATAGTAAACTAGAAACGAGAGTGTGTAGGAGTGTGTATAGCTATGTGAGGACGTTTGAGCTCATATCAAGTTCCTGTTGGCCTATTGAATATAGTACGAATGAGTAAGTTATGATAAAAGTGCATTCGTTTGGGATGGTTGTGTTGAGTTGGACAAAACTACTGGAAATTACAAACTTCTATTGTGGAGTCTTCCGAGGCTACTATAATTCGACGACGAAGAAGATTATCGATATCCATAGAATGTGAAGAAGTATCTAGAATAGGATGACGAGTCAACAGAAGAGTTCAAAAAGAAGATAAGCATTAAGACCTTGGCAATGCCTTCTCTTTCTATAAATTCTTTTGCCATCTCTCAAAAAGAAGTATTTGTTAAATGACATAGTCCATAACACCTATTTTCAATCACGTACTGTGCCAGAGGTTGTCATGAAACCTATTTTCAGGTTTGATAGCTCTGCCAAATTATGATAATTTAACTTCCACTTTTCTTATATGGTGGATAGTTTCTTGGTGATGTGACACTACTTGCTCATTTTGTGTTAGAATTTTCGTCTCTGGATTTCATTTACTTTAGAAATATCATCTTTGAAATCATTTCAGTTTTATTCATTTGATTTTGGATTCCTTTGATATTCTTTTATTCTAACTGATATGAAAAACCCTAACTATAGGGGACACACGGTATACCTGTCTGTGTGATAGGAGTTGGATGAGACGCCATCACTTGTGTGTATTATGACTACAAGAAGGTTAAAAACCTTTAGTAGTGTCTTAATTTAGGCACGCAACACCAAGTTCATTTGATCATATTGATCTCTCAGTTATTCTCTTATTTCAACAATAATTTTTCACAAACTCATATTTTAGTCCTGTTATGCTATGAAATTCTCCTCTCTTTGAAATTTCATGATTTTATCATCTCAAATATCTGAAGGTATGCCAATCAAGTTGGGCTGAGTTATTTTGGTCATGGCAAAGTAGGACTATATGATGGGATTGCCAATAGCAACAGTTGATTGCAATGCGATTAGAATATCCGTGGCGTATAACGAAGTCAATCTGTTTCTTTATTTCTCTCTCTATTTATATCTCTCTTTCTTTTTCTCTTTCTTTATCTTTTCTTCTATTCTTCTTTTTCTCGATCAGTGAAAAGTGATCCTATTGAGAAGTATGTCAAATTAAGAGTGCGAAGTGAAGCTCCCTTGATTACTGGGAGATATCAGGAATTTTAGTGTTATTTAATTTTGAGAAAAGATGTGTATGTAAGATTGGGAAATTGGTAACAAAACCCTTACTGCTTTCTTCTGCTGATTCCGAGGACGGAATCCTTATAGGGGTAGATTGTAATATCCCATATTTTCAGATATTATTATTATTATTTGGAATTGTTTATGTGATTTTAGTGAATTATCTGGTAATTGGGATTGATGTTTGGATGTTTATATGTGATAAGTTTTGAGTATTCTAATTTTTATATGTCTAGAATAAAATATAGATAATTGTGATATTTTTTCTGGTAATTTTGGAATGTTATGTGATTTTATATTGATTTATGGATTTATGAATTATTTTCTGAATAATTACAAAACTATTTTTATAAAGCCGGGAGCCGTCAAACTTTAACCATTTTTACGTTTTTACAACCCGAAACTCTTCGGAAAAATCCATCCGAAACTAATCTGGATATTTTGAGCATTTTCCGTGTTTTAACTTTTTCGATCCGGATTACGGTTTGACCCGTACGCATCCCGGTGCAAAATTTTTGATACGATAAACATTTTAATAAATCAACAAAACCCGTATTCTCGAAAGGCGGGATATTATTACATTATTTTTGTATAAAGTATTTTATAAGAAGCCCGGTTTTGATAATTATCCAAATCTGATATTAAATTGTATCATTTTTATTTTTACTTAGCGACTAAGTAATCTATTTTCGAATCCGATATGATCCAATAGGGTACTTGTTACGTGTTTAAGATGTATTTATATGATTCGATCAGTAATTTGGATACGTGTTTATTTTCTTTACTCGTTTTATCTCGTTTTATGTGTGTTGAAGGTATTTTATGTGTTTTCGGGAATTTCTCTTTATTTAGGAAGCGTTTCTTTTTTTCAAAAATTATCAGACCGGGACCCCACCGGGATGTCAAAGTCCACAAAATTCGTATTTTTATTTTTATAAAATCAATCGTATTCCAAATACCCAGTATTTCTACATTTTTGCATTATTCGTAATTTTTGGGGAATTTTGATACAAATTTTATATCTTATTATTTTTAAAATTATTCCCCATAATTATTATTTCGGGGCCTGATTATTTTAATTAGGGGATAAACACACCATTAATTAATTTTGGGGGTATAATTCTCTCATTAATATAAATAGCTGCAGATTTTATTTATTTTTATTTAAATTTTTAGAAAATAGAAAGTGAAGAACATAGTTGTGGGGGTGAAATTTCTGCTAAAACCTTTGATTGATGATTTTGGAAGCTGTAGAGATCTGTTTTTGATGTTCTAATAACCAAATCAAAGCTCATTTCAAGCTCTACAGATTGATACGAGTTTCAACGACTGAGATTGAGTATTGGTAGAGATCGAATTTTTGTTCTTGAAGCTTGAAATCGATTTTTTGATTTCTATTGAGTTTTGATTGTTTTTAAGATCATAAATAGCTTTAGAATGATTCCCTTGATCGATTCATGTAATTATCTAATTTTTTTTAGTTCAGATTTGGTCGAATATAGTTTTTTTGCATCGTTTTTGCTTATTTTAAATTCAATTTTATGGACTGATTTTGATTCGTTTGATGATTATGATGTTGTGAAGAGATTGTAGCTGAAATAAGCTTTATTTTGGTATAAAATCCGTCCAATTTGGTTCAGTTTTGGCGAAATTGGGTAGTTCGCCGGTTTTTGTTCGGATTTCGTCGAAAAAGACGAAGTAGCAGGTGGGTGTTGTCGTCATAACAATCGTGTTGTTGTCGGGACTGTGTTGTATTGATCGGGGTTGAGAAACGTTAGGAAAGCAGTCGATTTGAAAGGAGTTGGACATCACCGGAAAATTCATCGGTGACCCGAATTTGGGAATTCCCAGAAACCGGCGGCAATCTCCGGCGGTGTTCGTGCGAACCCGTTAGGGTTCTTTCCCGACCCATTGGGTTGTAATTCAGACCCGGGTTTGATCCCCCTGTTACACTAACCCCCATTCCCAATTCTGTTTATGCCATTTTTTTTCTTATTTTAAATTTAAAATTCAGTTTTTAGTTTTACAAATCATTTTCTTTTATTCTAAAAATCATTTTTAAATTCTAATTTTAATTTAGTAAATTATTTTAATGATTAATTTAATTGTTTTTATACCAAAATTTTATTTTCTTTTATTATTTTTAAAAATCCAATTTGATTTGATTATTCATAATTTATTTTAGTTAATTATTTATGGATTTAATTAATTGATTATTTCACTTAATCAATTAATTTTATTCATACATAGTTAAATAAAATGTAAATTATTTATAATTAATTCAAATAATTCCTAAAAATTATTTTTAAGCTTTTAAAAATTATATTTTGGTATTTAAAAATCAATTGATATTATTATTAATTGATTTAATTCTTATTTTATTCATAATAATTGAACCATTCGTCCGTTTATGACTAAACGAACGTGACTAGACTCAGAATAATATTCCGCTTTCAATAAAAATACTTTCGAGACCCAAAATCTTTTGTTTCGAAATTATTTTATAAATCGATGAGTCGCATAGTGACTAAAAAATCATATTTTTGATCCGATTTTTATTTTAAACATACCGAGTCGAATGTTTTGACGAACCGAGTCATGTGTTATATGAATTATGTGATAGGTGGATTATGTGCTTACATGCTATGTGAATTACCTGCGTACGTGGGTCAAGATTCTTGTGTTTGACTGTTATCTTTATGTATGGGCAATCATATGGGTAGATGGTAGGGTTTTGACGCGCAGTTCTTTGAGTAATTATCGTTTAGACGATTAAAGTTGTATCTCTTAATTATAGATGCGGGTTATTCGAGTCTTTCAAGACGATCAGGACCAGATGGAATGGATGAAGACTAGAGTTGAATATTATGGAATATTGGGTTATAGCACTGCATGAGCAGCAGATTAAAGATTTAGCGAAGTAAAAGAAGGTGATGTTTTGAGACAGAATGTCAGAATAGATGCGTTTTTGCGAGTGTGACTAACTGCTAAAAAACCCAAAGGCAAGTATCCCTATCATCACTTATTGTTCAAGTGATATTTATTTTAAATCTTTTTAGGCAAGTATTACTTTCCCTATTCTCAGTTCGGAATAAATAAATGTTTTACATATCGATGAAATAAATGATTCTGTTTATGCAAGTACCCTCTGTTATTCTATGTTCAGAATAATTAAATGTTTTACTTATCAAATTACTGGATTTATAAACATTTTGGATTTTGAGAAAGACGATTTTGTTGTGAGTATTCCTGCCCAAGTGAATGGGGGAATAATTATTTTTAGGATGTCGATTGAGTCGGCTCATTTTCAATAAAAATGTTTTAAGATTGGAATGGTTACTGGTTACAGCGTAGGTGATCGAGATATCGGTTCAGATGTAATATCTTTCGAGGCGAATATATGCCTTTTCTCGCGCCCTATAGGTACCGTATGGCTGCGGGATACAGGTAGTACCTATATTTACGGTATGATTGCGGGGTACCGGTGCTATTTCGTGACTGATCATCAGGAACAACATGAAATATAATTGGTTCCAATCTAAATTGTTGTTTCTAAATTGTTTTGATAATTATAGAATAAATGATTTATCAACTGTTTCCATTTTGGAATAATGCTGAAATGCAGTTTTGATTCAGTTTTTGATTTATGGTCATACTTACTTTGTTGTTTAATATCAAAGGTGGTATTAGTATAGATGATTGATGTTGACTTCAGTATGGGATGTTGTGAGCATCAAAGTTCGTATTGATATCTAATTTGATATAACAACAAAATGAGTATTAATATCAAGAGTTCGGTTTTGAATATAATTTATTATTCAATCCATAATCATTGCTTCTTGTTATTGTTGTTTACGATATTTTCGTAAACACTGTTTTACGAGTTTTATTCTCGTCAAGATTCAAGGTATTGCTAAAGCATTTCACTCGAAAATATCAAAAAGAGTTTTGAATACAGTGAGAAATAATTATCCGATTCTTTAATAAATTTTCTGTTTCAACAATTATGATTTTTAAAGGTTCTGCGCTATTGCAGATGTCGGTTTTATATCAAAAGACCTTATATATTCTATAATGAACTTGCTGAGCATTTCTTCCGCTCATACTTGCCTGTTTTTAAATTTAACCTCCAGTGAGGATTAGCTAGCGCTGTTTAGGTGCGTAATTCAAGAAAGCAAAGAAGAAGCATTTGGAAGGTGGCTGGTCCAGGGTTTGCGGACTAGTGTAAGTTCTATTGTGTAAAGTTGTTTATATGATATTATATTATAATTGTGTTATTTTATAGTTAAGCCTAGTATACTTCTTTTCGAGGTTATAGTAGCGGGTTAGTATTGAATTGGAATTTGTTGAAAAGAGTTTTAAAAGGAAATGAAAATTATTTATAGAATTTGGAATTCTTGTTTCTAGCACTGTAACCTTTAAATATCTTAGATTAGTTTGGGGTCATAGATGCTAAATATTTTCCGCTGGCATTTGTATATTGATTGAACAGGTTATTTGGGATTGAGGTTTCATCGTGACGACAAAATCCTCTGACCCCGGATTTGGGGGCGTTATAATATTTGTATCCGAAAATATCTAAATCTGAAATTAAATTTATATAAAATTTTAATATTATATTTGTATAAATATAATTTAATTTTTATTCTATTGAATTTATAGTGTGCATCTGTATATATATATATATATATTCAATAAATAATATATTTATACAAAATAAATATTATTATAAGAATTTTATAGACATATGTAAAACATCCTTTGAGTGAAGTAGTGTGCACCCGAAGGGTAGCGACTACGGGTTCCCTACGATAAAAAAAATAGATAACAAAATTACATTAAAAATATAATAATAATTAATTTATAAAAAAATATTATTGGATTAAATCAATTTAACTCTTAACTCAATTTTTAAAAATTATTTATAATTTTTTTTATTTTTTTTTATTTTTAATATCAAAATAAAAAAATCAAATTGAAAATCAAAGCCGGATCCGGATCCGGATCCGGATATTATCTGTATGCGGATACTATCTATCAGATTCAGATATTGTCATTTAAAAATTCTCGGATTCAGATTCAAATATGAATTTTCGGATTCGGATCTGGATACAGACATGTTTGTATCTGAATTATTCGTTTGCCAGCCCTACAAAGAGGTGGAGAATACTTGAAGTTAGAGAAATTCGAATACTTATTGGAGAAGAAGAAGGAAAAGAAGGAAATATATCCTAAGCATGACTTGTTATTCCAAAACTCAGGCCCTCATATTTCCCCTATATATAAGGGTCACCCGTCTTGTATTTTACACACCCAAGACACCCAATACCTAAAACATCAATCTAGAGAAAGAATTTTGTTAGTTATTTGTTTTGCTCATCTTTTTATCATGTATAACTAATGTGTTCCCTAGGATTAAAATGAAGTTAATTTGATTGATTTGATATCTTCCCGTTCCTATTATTTGATTCTCATGATTTTTATTGGTGCTTAATTGTTCAATTGATAAAGTGATTTTGATATATTATTGTTACCGGATTTATTTTTCAAAGCATATGCTTACTCCATGAAGTTTTGATGGGTTATTGTTAGATAACAAGTTTCATAGTACTACATCCTCCCCCTCATTTCTTTACATTTTTTTCACATGCATGACACGCATTTTAGGTAAACTATAAAGTATAGTTCCGAAATTCATTTTTAAAATTTCCTTCTTTTTTATATTAAAATTTGAATATTATATTTCTATCAAGAAGAAACAATTTTTTAAAAAAATATTATGTAACAACATGTAATAAGAGAATTAAGGTGCGTGTCGAGCCCCCTTCCCCAATATAAAGAATTGAGGGGGTCGGACGGAGTATATTCTTGTCTCGTTATTTAATATATTTTATTTTTGTGAAGAAAAGGTAATTGATTTTAGGGTGAGTTGATATTAATTTTGATTGATTAACGAATTCAGATTTTTAGGTTTTCCATATTATTTATTATTTACTAATTAGGTCAAACAAATCTCATCTCAAATCTATTCATCTAATTCACCTTTTCAAATTGTTAGGATTTTAAAAATTTGTATTCTTTGTAGAGAGACCTGTATTTTCTTCAACTAGATACTTACGCTTGCAATTTTTATATTTTTATATTCAAGTGTGTGTTTACAAGTCCACATATGATGCCTATATATTGGTTTGCAAATTGTACATTAGAGCATCTCCAACAAGGGGTTGTCAAGTTAGTTGTCAACTTTGCCAAATCATCATATATATTAATATTTTATTCACTCAATTTTATATCAACTTGGAAACATTCTACTCCAATAGTTAGTGACCTTTAATTGTTGCCTATGTGGTCCCTTAAATTAAATTGTAAATTACTCATAAACTAAAAAAGACATTATTGATATAAACTTTTTGTATTCGTATATGTATTTTAACAATTTTAGGAAGTTGCCAGTTTTGACAACCTTGGTAGGCAACCTCTTGTCAACCATACAACTCCAATAGGTTGGCAACCAAAGATGTCATGGCACATAAGATTTGGCAACCACTTGACAATCTCTATTAAAGATACCTTAAAAAGCAAAACGCAATAAGGACTATAATTAATATAGTCTAGTTCATTATCTTTGGAATCTAAGATGTTGAATCTAGAACAGGAGTACTATAAAATACTTACCTATAAGAAGTAATCAGTGCCATTTATGGATTAATTATAATATTTATTATTTTATTATTGATATAAATTTACATCTTGAAATAAAATTATGTATTTAATTTGTAAGCCTCTATTATTTAATATTGGTCATTTTGCTAAATTTTGTTAATTATTTTGTGATGTCAATTTTTTTTCTAAAAAATAATTTTGACATCTAATTATAACCTTTGATTTATTTTCATATTTTTCTTTATTCTTTATTTATTTTAATTTTTTTAAAAATTCAGAAGGGTTTGATGTTTAATAGAATAGTTTAAGAAGAAGTTGAGTGTTGGTAGTATAGATTCTAAATGAAAAATAATTAATAGAGTGGTTAGCAATATAGAGAGAATTTCTTTATATTAGGAATCATTATATAAATAAGAACATATTTATTTTATTTTTCATCATATATAATTATTAATTTTATTTATCAAATTAAAAAATAAATTTGCACAATTTTTTTAAATATTATTAAAAATTAATGAAATAGTTCGAAGTGGTTCTATAATAGAATCACACTTATTCAAAATTATCTTATAGGAGAGTTATTATACAAATAAATTTATTATTGTATATTAGCATCGAATTTCATATTTTTTGAAGTAAAAATTTTACAATTTGTGATAAGATCATATGGAATCAAGAATTTTCCACGAATATAACAGGCTCTCTTTTGTAAATTTGGCCTTAATAAAGTTTGTAGTTATGTTGCAAAGGTGCTTAATTTTTTATATAAATAAATATTTTACAATTTTTTAGAAGGTGTTAACTAATTTTTAGAAAGGTGTTGATCAACAAACCGATTTTCTCTTATAATATGTTAGGAGCAATTGATGATATCAAACAGAAACTATCAGAAGCATCGACGGATGATGATTACAAGTTTCGACGGATAATGACTACACGCATCGACAGATGATGACTACAAGCACTGACGGATGATGATGATATCGACGGATGTTGATAATCGACGAATAATGTTATCAACGGATGATGATGTCAAGGATGATGAAATTAGTATTTGTCACATCAATTGATCTTTGAGAAAGAAAAGGAAATAGGAACTCAAGGCGGTGAAGAACTTTATCTCAGAAGCAATAGTATAGGTTTCCTTATTGTTAATAGAATATGATTCCATATACATTGTTAGATGTGCTCTATATAAAGCACATATTAGGTTCATGCTATAAGCATTGCTACATTTGATATCTTTCGCGTAACCTAGCAACTCTCAAGGATATTTGTTCATCCTTTTGAGAGAGTACGATTGTAATAAGTTTCTATTAGTTAATATAAAAAAACTATTGATTTTGTTGAAGTTTTTTCGAATTGATTGTATTAACTGTTTTCACCCCTCCCCCTCTACAGTTGATTAAGGGCCTAACAATTGGTATCAGAGCTTGCTGTTAATATACAAACAGTTTAAGATCTGAAAATTGATCAACCATGTCAGAAAAAGGAGAAGAAGAAACTTACTCAAGAATAAGAGCACTTTAACTCAAGGGACAATGAGTCCCTAACTGAGATCTATGATAGATATCAGAAGTTGCTGAATGACTTATCCCTTGTCGATAAAGAATATGATTTGGAGGAGTCAAACTGGAAGTTCCTACTCAAAAGGGGGACTATAAAGTCACATCAATAACGGATAACTATCAACTTGATATCACACATCTAGATGAGATCTATGGAGTTCTGAAAACTCATGAACTAGAGATGGAGCAAAGAAGTCAGAGGAAAAGATCAAAAGCTAGACCAGTTGCACTCAAGGTTGAAGAGAAGCCAAAGGAGAAAGCTAGGAAAAAATATACTCCAAAGGGAAAGCCATAATTGCAAAGTCAGATACTGAATCATCAAACTCTGATGATGACTCAAATACTGATATTGAATCAGATACTGGCAGTGATTATAAAAACAATGAAGATATGGATTAGATGGCTGCCCTGCTGGTTAAAAGCTTCAAGAAGATGGTCTACAAGAACTTCAAGAAAGGGAGAAGATTTTCCAGAAAAAGTTCCAGTTCCTCAAACTCTGATAAGAGGAACGACATGAGAAATACTGATGGAAGATCTGGAGAACTTGACAAGTCAAAAGAGAGATGTTACAACTGTGATGAAATTGGACACTATGTAGCTGACTGCAGAAAACCCAGAGCTGAGAAGAAGCAAGCCTTGATCTCAAAGAAGAGAAACTGGGATGATTCATCAGATTTAGATGATGGAGTCAATTATGCTCTCATGGAAAAAGCTGATGTTGAGCTGACAATGCTGAATTAAAGGTACCTCAGACTACACTTGCTTTTGATACTGATGATATCTATGAATTAAGATTATTTCCTTAAGTCTATGCACGTAAGTTTTAGGGATCAAACCTTAGAGAATAATAGAATTAAGAGTGAAAACTCTGTATTAAAGAAAAGGAATGATCACCTAGAAACTGAGTTGCTTTCCATGCTAGAAATTCAGAAAGAAAGAGATAAGGTTGTTTATGTTATGGAAAAACTGCTAGAAAAACATGCTTATCTAGAAAAGGAACTAGCAAAAGAAAGAGAAGTCATTAAACTCGGGAAAATCAACTCCGGAAATTCTAGAGAATGGTTGTTGGGGAACATGATTAGGATATTCAACTATATCTAATTCTAATAAGAGAAGTGGAAAAGAAACTGAGATAAAAGTACCAATAAAAACTGATAGCAAGGTCAAATTGAACAAGGTTCAAATAAAGACCATTAAGTTTAATCCTGTTGCTAATACTTTTAAGTCAATTCATGAGGAAGGTACTACCTCAGTACCTAAATCAAACTTAATTACTGAAAAGAGTGAACAAGTTCACATTAATTCAGTAAATATTGGTTCAATGACTCAGGAACAACTTAAGCATAAGCTGATAGATCTACACATGAAAGAAAAGAGGAAAAGGTCTAAAAATAGGAATGACAAGGTAGGTGTTAATAAAAATGGAAATTATGTAACCCCGCCTAATGCACCTAGAAAGACATGTTCAAACTATGGCAACACTAATCATCTTGCTAATTCTTGCAAGAAGAATAAAAAAATAAATGATGTTTCTTCCAAATCAGAGTTTAGAAATAAAACAGTTAGATATTAACCACAGAGTCCTTGTTTTCATTATGGAAGTGTTTGGCATTCTATTTATATATGTAAAAAGTATCACAGTTTGTATTATGATTATTATAAATTGAAACCCTCTTTAATTAAAGCAAAATCTGATTCTGTATGTATAAATACTGATAGTAAGGATGTTAACATAAATTCTGATTAAAAGTCTTCTGTTGTATATGTTAACAAACTTAAAAAGGCCAAAGGATCCAAGCAAGTCTGGATCCTTAAAAACACTAACTGATTTAAATTACTGATTACAGGGTGACAGGAGGAATGCTCTAGTCTTGGACAGTGGATGCTCAGGACATATGACTGGTTATAAATCCCTGCTATCAGAATTTGAGGAGAAGGTTGGCCCAAGCATTTCTTATGGAGATGGAAACTTAGGAAAAATCTTAGGTGGCAAAATCAAAGTTGGAAATGTCATCATTAAAAATGTAGCTCTAGTTGCAGGACTCAAGTATAATCTGATTAGGATGAGTCAAATATGTGACAGAGGTTACCATGTCAACTTTTATAAAGAGCATTGTGAAATTGTCAGTAAGTCTGATGGCAAGATCACATTGACTGGTGTGAGACATGGTAGTTTATATGAAGCCAGGGTCTCCAAAAGTTTTGATAATTCAAAAGTTTGTCTACTGAGTAGAGCATCAGTGGAAGACAGCTGGAACTGGCATAAAAGACTTTCTTACCTGAACTTCAATAATATCAATGAACTTGTGAGGAAAGATCTTGTAAGAGGATTTCCCAATGCAGTTTTTACTTCTGATGGCTTATGTGACTCATGCCAGAAAGCCAAGCAAAGGAAAACTTCTTTCAAGAGTAAAACTGAATCTTCAATTCTTGAACCATATCATCTACTTCATGTTGATCTCTTTTGTTCAGTGAATGTTATGTCAATTGCCAAGAAGAGATATGCACTCGTAATTGTTGATGAATATACAAGATACACATGGGTGTATTTTCTGCACACCAAAGATGAATCTCCATCTATTCTTATTGATTATGTGAGGGAGCTGGAGAAAGGATCATCATACAAAGTGAAGATCATCAGAAGTGATAATGGAACTGAATTCAAGAATAGCTCTATGGAAGAGTTCTGCAAACTCAAGGGGATAAAAAAAGAGTTTCAGCTTCTGGAACTCAACAACAAAATGGAGTTGTTGAAAGAAAGAATATAACTCTGATAGAAGGTGCAAGAACCATGCTAGAGGAAGCAAGATTTCCTACCTACTTCTGGGATGAGGCTGTGCAAACTGCTTGCTTTACATAAAATGCAACATTGATCAACAAGCATGGAAAAACACCATTTGAGATGGTGAAGGGAAAGAAGCCAAATTTGACGTTCCTTCATATTTTTTGGTTGTAAGTGTTTTGTTCTCAAAACTCATCCGGACTAACTGACCCAGTTTGATCTGAAAGATGATGAAGGAATATTTATGGGTTATCCGTTGACTACAAAAGCCTTCAGAGTTTATAATCTGAGAACACGAACAGTCATGGAATCTATACATGTATCTTTCGATGATAAGAAGATAACAAGTCTAGAAGATGCAGCTGGCCATGACAAATTGAGATTTGAAAATGAAGTACCTTATGCTGAACTTTTAAATCCTGATTCTGATACAGTAAGTCCTGATATCACTCAAAGCCCTGAGATTCCACAGGACAGTGGAAATTCTTCTGACACTAAAGCATATATTGAGGGGGAGCAACATAACTCAAATCCAGAGACTACAACAAGTGATTCATCTCAAGAGATGTAATATCCGGGAAAATTATGTGAATATTATATGTTAAATAAATAAATATTATGTGTTTACATAAGTTAAAAAGTTTACTGCCATGATATTACGTGTTTTAAAATGCTATTTGTGTTTCTGTGCGGGCCAGAATTTTTTTTGATTGATTAATATATGTTTAAACTACAATTATATGCATCTATCCGCAATCGGGACGCGTATTTATTACCGTCTTTATTAAGATACTCGTTTTATTTCAATTTATGCGCGATTGAATGTATTTTAGGTATTTCCGGGTTTTTCTGGTAATTTAGGGATCGCTTCTGTTTTTCAAAAATCAACGGACCGGGACCCCACCGGGACGTCAAACCCCACAAAATCTGTGTTTTTATTTTTATAAAATTATTCGTATTTCAAATACCCTTTATTTTTGTACTTTCGAATTATTCACAATTTTTGGGGAAATTTGACATTAATTTTGTATTTTATCGTTTTTAAAATTATTCCCCGTAATTATTATTTTGGGGCTTAATTATTGTAACTTAGGGATAAAAACACCCTTAATTTATTTTGGGGGTATAATTTTTGTAAAAATATAAATACCAGCAGATATATTTGATTTTTTTTTAATTTTTTTTAGAAAATTCAAGAATAGTTTTGGGGGAAAGATCCTTTCTCAGAACTTCAATTGATGATTTTGAACTAACCAGGAAGCCAAATCAAACGCTCTGCATATCAATTTGAACCTCGTTTGAAGCCCTTTCTAACCATACCAATTTCTATATCTGAGGTATAGTAATTCGAAAAATCGAATTTTAAGCTTTTGTTCTTGAAATCATTTTTTATTTGTGATGATTTTTGGTTGATTTGGTTGTTACCAATAGCTTTATATGATGATTTCCAGTCGATTTGATTATAAATTTGTGTTGTTTGATTCCCGAAATGTTAAAGTCGAGTTCTAAGTTTTTTTTTTCAAATTGATTTTCTTGATTATTGTGATGTTCTTGATGAGTTGTGATGATTGGGATAGTTTGTAATTGCCCTAAGCTTTGTTTTGCAACTGGAAACTCGATTTTTGGTTTCGATTTGGGCTAGAATCGATTTTCGCTGGAATTATTCGCCGGCTTTAATGGAGCTGATCGGAGAACGTTGTACTGTGTTGCTGGGTTGTGTTTGTTAGTACGGAGTTGTTGCCAGGATATTGTTAAGCGAATTGGACTGAAAATCGGGTTTTATCCCGTTATTTTGGAACCCGAAACGGTCTCGCTGGAATCGGCAAGAAACGCCGGATTCTGGGCTAAACCCAGTTTCCGGCCGGCGTTCTTGGCAACCCGGCTGGGATCCATTAACCGAAACGAATGACCCGGTTTCGATCTTTAATTCCCCAAAATCCTGTTTCTAAACTTGTTTCTGCTTAATTCTATTATTTTTAAATCAAAATTCAATTCTATTTTCTAAAAAGACTATTTCTTTTAATTTTTAGAATCATTTATTTTAATTTTAAAAATCATTTACCTATTATATTTAATGTTCAAAATTATTTTCTTAATTATTTTAAATTCCTAAAATTATTTTCTTTTAATTATTTTAAAAATTTTATTTTGATTTAATTATTTATAATTTATTTAGTTAATTATTTATGAATCTAGTTAATTGATTAAAATCATTTAATCAGTTAATTTTATTTATAAATAGTTAAATAAATGTAAATTATTTATAATTAATTCAAATAATTCCTAAAAATTATTTTTAGGCTTTTAAAGTTATATTTTGGTATTTAAAAGTCAATTAATATTATTATTAATTGATTTAATTCTATTTAATTCTTATTTTATTCGTAATAATTAAACCGTTTTTCCGTTTAATACGAAACGAGCGTGTATAGACTCAGAAAAATGTTATGCTTTCAATAAAAATACTTTTGAGACCTAATTTCTTTTGTATTGCAATGACATTTGGTTTATATATCAGTTTGAGTCGGTATCTGATCGGTAAGTATTATTAGTGACCCGAATTCAACTCTGAGACATATATTTTAATGATC
This sequence comes from Apium graveolens, assembly GCF_009905375.1. NCBI lineage: Eukaryota > Viridiplantae > Streptophyta > Magnoliopsida > Apiales > Apiaceae > Apium > Apium graveolens. The sequence continues at coordinate 70,944,767 of NC_133653.1, forward strand.
AGACTTATGTGATACATGAATTATGTGATTACGTGCTATGTGATATGCATGCAACCTGTTTACAGTTTTAAAATGCCATGCTAGTTATAAGACGATCGGGTAGATGTCAAGACGTATAGTTACGTCGATTGAGTTTGGTTCTGTCAGTTAAGATAGTCCTTTTATTTATAGAATCGAGTAGCAAGGAGTGCGATCAAGTGTTAGACGGAGATAGTAGCCAGCAGCTATAAGCCAGAGTATTAGTAAGAGGTTATCAAGCATACCAGGCAAGTACCCTAACTTCACTTATCGTTCAAGTGACGTTTATTTTGAATCATATTATGCAAGTATTTATATCATCACTTATCATTCAAGTGATATTGACTCTGAATTTTATTCTTTCAATTTCTCTACTATTCTAAGTTCAGAATAGTTAAATTTTTTACATTTCGCTACAACTTACTCTATACAGTGAAGCATTGAATTGAGATTAGCGAATAACTAATTGTTCTGGTTATTTCGCCATTGGTTGTTGAGATAACTCTGGAACATGAGAAATGGGGAGTTATGTGGTTAAGGATGTCATTTGATTCGACTCCTTTGACGGAAAACTATTTTTATGGGTTGGATGGTTGCGTAAGATGTCGTGGCGGTGGTCTAGCGTGAGCTATGTGTTATACAGGATATAACACCTTGCTAGGCTAATATGTGCCTTAGGTACCTTTTGTTTAGTTGGATATGCTTCGGCATACCGGTGTTGTTTCGCGGCTGATCACCGACGGCAACACACCGTCGTTCGAGGATTCCAATCCCAAAACAAAATATATATGCAAATGTTGTTTATTATCAAATATATCTCAGTTTTGATATGGTTAAGGTATTGTGGTTTGGTTTTGTTCATCAGATATACTATTGTTGTTTTTCCAAATCATAAGCTATTTACTGCTTGCTGAGCATTTCTTTCGCTCATACTTGTTTCATATTCTGATTCTTTCAACTAGGCCAGGGCAAGCTTAAGTTCCAGGTCTGACCAGAGGTTGTGTGCTTGTAGATAGTTTAGTGTGTTCTCTAGGTAGACAGTTTGGGATGCTTAACTAGTCTAGAGGTTGTAATAAAATTTAAATAATCTGTAAAACTAATTAGACTCATGGTTTGTAATAGCAGTTGGTTTGTATTAGTGCCTGTTCCATACTATAACCTGTGATCGATCCAGTTGCATATAAGGGGTCATATTTATTATATTATTCCGCTGTGATTATTTTAATATGGTTTATTGGCTAGTGACCCCCAAATCTAGACCCCGGGTTTGGAGGGCGTCACAAGAGACATCAGTAGAAAGATCATCAGAGTCAACTTCCTTAAATTCTGATGAGTCAAATACTGATAACAATGGGAACACTGATAATAATGGGAACACTGATTCAGGGGGAGCATCAGGAAACAACAGTGGTATTAATCAAAGAAATAACAGAGAATTCATGGATCAAGGGGAGGTTCGTCTTCAAGGAGTCAACTTCCATCTGCAAGGAAATGGTCTAAGTCACACACTCCTGACTTAATTACTGGAAACCCCGACAGTGGTCTAAGAACAAGAAAATCCACTCAGAACGAAAGTCTCTATCATTCTTTTCTATCTCAAATTGAACCTAAAAAGGTTGAATAAGCTCTGCAAGATGTTGATTGGGTCACAACAATGCAAGAAGAGCTCAATGAATTTGAAAGGAACAAAGTATGGACTCTTGTGCCAAGACCAAAGAACAGATCTATAGTTGGCACAAAGTGGGTGTTCTGAAATAAAACTGGCAGTGAGTGTGACAGTCTCAACCCCGGGGTCAGGAGCTGACGTCGCTAAAATATAACAAACCAAAAATATAAACTACAAATTTAACATTATTATACCAACACGGCCCCAAAACCAAGATCCGATCCAGGTTTAAGTATTATTTAGGTTACAAAACTATAATTAACTTATTCAACAAGCCTGACACTCTAACTTATTACATCAACTCATCAGACCACGTGGTCTGATACAAACTACCAGAAGAGCCGGGACCGGAAGGGGCAGAAACTCTGTTCTAACCGGGTTTGATAGGCCTTCTGGGCATCTGCAATATATATATATATATATATATATATATATAAAACAAGCTGCAAGGGTGAGCAATCAATTGCTCAACAGTACCACTATATGAATAACAAGTTAAGCAGTTTATAAAAAAATAGTTATAGGAACAGAAATCATAACTCGTTTACGAAAATAAGTAAAACAGATATAAACTGGACATCAACAACTAGCATGCTCTGTAAAACATATCATCAGTTGTGTGCTGTGTGAATACTAGAGTCCAATTTTAGCATGCTATTCTCATTTCTAAATCCACTGTACCATTACAGGAATCATAAAGCCATCTGTTCCGTTACGGGAACCACAAAACCAAAATCAAATATATATTGGACGAGTCCTAGGGAAAGCTGATCAGTCTATCCCACCACAAACTTGTTCCGGAACTCAGAGACAAATTAGGTCTCTGTCACACTGGACTAAGCAGTTCAAATCAGAGGTGCAACCGACTTAGCCTCTTACGCAAACCAGATGGGCCGTTATGGGCCACTTACGCAATTATCCAATATTTGATCCGTTTATCCAGTTTCCAAAATCACTTATACCTATCTCTTGTTAAAATAATTTATCACAGCACACTTTCTAAAACCTTTCCAATTTTATTCACAATTTAGAGATAAATATTTTCAGAAGTTACTTTTCCCCAAAATATTATTTTAATAAGATAATTTTTAAATACGGGGGATACGTAACTTAAAACATTATGTTCCACAACAAAAATGAAACAACAGTTTATTCATATATGTTGAACCATAAAAGAATGGTCAGGGGTACTTGCCTTGCGAAGATTTTCAACTAACACTAGCTTGACTTTAAACTGAATTTAACTTTTGAGTCCTTCGACTTGAACATACAGAATCAATATATCCTAGGTTAGACGACCAGTAATGCTTGACATGTCCTCGCTAAACACTTTACCCAAACGACAACAATTCCCGACTCGTACTTATACGTAATAATATAATACACACAGTAATCAAGTTCATTTACTAATTATTTACAAATATACATGTTCGACTGATATTCTCATAATTAAATTAATTTTCTGAAAATTTGGACAGCGACTCCTCTATTTATTGGACTACCCGTCGAAACATAATCGACGTCCAAATCCAAACCAAACACAGCTTTCAATCCATTTCTCACTATGGCTTTTTAAACTAAATAATTATTCACGTTCTGAAAAATAGTTATACGAACTAATTTATTTGTTTTATAAATTTAGGACTCAGAATTAATCATCACCGTCCACCGTCGACTCGCCGAAGTTCATCGTCAAAGGCAGTAAAATTTACGGGTACCCGATTAATTTCAGGTTTCCAACGTAAATTCCACCGATTAACAAATTAATTTCTCGCACAAAATATTTTAATTTCACGAAATCAATCAATAAAAGTTCCTGCAGAAAATTATAATAAGGGTTAATATAACAATTCCCAAATTATAATCTGCAAAAACAAACAGGGCCAAGAACAATAGCTACACGCGCAACCGGAAAACAAGGTAGCCGGAAAATGGCCAAAAACCAGGCGGCACAGCAAGATAACGGGGCAACAGGGGAATGAAGGGAAAAAAGCACATATAGCAACACTCGCACACATGTAAATATATATAAATATATACATACACACAATCAAACGGAACTACCAGGCTCACCGGAATCACGGGGGCAACAATCGCACAGGGAAGCAATAGGGAAGAAAGAAAAAGAAAGAATGGTTGGAACAAGAAACATAGAAGAAGATGAATTCGTGAGAGAGAGAGAGAGAGACGAGCAGAGAGATTGAATCGAAGGAGTGAGGAGAAGTGAGATTGGTGTTTTCAATTTCTAATTACTTGGTACACAGCCACGTAACACTGATAGGGGGACACGTAGAGAAATAAAAATGTAACACATGTCCATCAATTCTAATTCCGTCCTGAAACTTGTAATTAAACGAACCGAGTCGCGGTTAAAACAAACTCGGAAAATTACCAAAAAATTGATAAATAAATAATAAAATATTGATTTCTAAATTTTATAAAATCCCAAAAATAATTATTAAAATTATAAAACCATCAAAATAATTTTAGAGAAAATCCAAATATTTATGAAAATAATTCTACCATAAAACCACTTTTAAAAGTGAAACAGAAACAATATGACTCAATAATTAATTATACAAATATTCCCTGTAAATTAATAACTATATATAAATAATAACAAAACATCACACAGCTAACATGACCAATACACATATTTTATTTAATTAATTAATCCACAATTACACTTTTTAAATAATACAAAAATATACGAGTCGTTATATCCTTCCCCCTTAAAAAGATTCTGCCCTCAGAATCTTAACTAATTAAAAAAGCGAGAATATTTGTCAAGTATATCTGACTCTAAATCCCAAGTAGACTCTTCTACTCGAGGATTTCTCCAAAGTACTTTAACTATAGGAATAGACTTATTTCTAAGGACTCGCTCTTTACAATCTAGGATCTGGATTGGTCGCTTGACGTAGGATAAATATGGCTGAAGCTCGATTGGTTCATACTCAATTACTTGATTTGAGTCAGGGATATACCTCTTTAGCATCGATACATGGAACTCTATGGATATGGTGCAGCTGCAGAGGTAGTGCCAATTCATAGGAAACCTTACCTACGTTTCCAATACCTCGAACGACCCGATATACCTAGGGCTTAGTTTGCCTCTCTGTCCAAATCTAACCAATCTTTTCCAAGGTGAGACTTTCTGTTGGATTTTAATCGCAGCGGGGGCATGGTAAAACACTTTTACACATATAAAATCCAAATAAAAGCATATAAATCGTGGTAAAAACATAGGGATCAATTACTAACCTTTAATATGCGATCCAAAAGCAACGTTCGGAGATCCTTAGCAGCTGCTCCTCAAACGTGAAGCACTCCACCGATATCCACCAAGAAAACGACGTTAAGGAGGAGGAGGAGGTGGAGAGAATTTGGTTTTCTAAAACTTTTGGGTTTTTGGGTTCGAATAAAAATAGGGTCAATAATAGTATATTTATAGGCAAAATTTTCATCTGAAATTTTCCCATAAATATTATTATTATTATCCCATTTATTATTCTCATTAATAATTAAAACACCTTTTAATTATTAATCCTTTTTCTAAACACTTTAGAAATAATTCTCTCTCTTGATTTAATTTTCAAAAATTAAATCCTTAATTAATAATATTAAGAACTTTTCTTAATTAATTTATAATCAATTAAATCTCATTTAATCAATTATTAAATTTGCCAATTAATTATTTATTTCATAAATAAATAATTATTAACCATTATTAATTAATTCCTCCACCATTAAATCATTCTCTTTTTATGGTGTGACCATGTAGGTTCAATATTAAGCCGGTAGTAGAAATAAATAATAATAAAACTATTTTATCATTATTTATATAAATTCTCTAATTTATTAAATATGATTAATTAATTAATCACATTTATTCTACATCGTGAGGGATACTTCTCAGCATATCGCGACTATCCGGATAATATGAATTCACTGCTTAGAATACCAAGAACCTATTCAGTGAATAGTTACCGTACAATAAACTCCTTCTACCCTACAATGTCCCGATTAAATACAAGGCATGGATCTCGTGTCAAGCCTATCTAATTCAATCACTTGCTTACCATTTACTATGCGTAGTTCTATGCAAATTAGAAACTCCTTTCTAATTTCATTCACTCTGGCCAGAGATTCCTGAACTAGCATAAGTGGATCAGCCTTGAACATTCGCTTCCTTCACTGGAAGGGGTAGATCCTTTATTGATCATACACTATCTTCGTGTACAAATTCCTATACCCAGTAGAGCCCTAATAATTGTCCCTGGAGACTAAGAACTAAACCAAAACATAGTTCAGTGTACACAAGATGACTATGATGACCTCAAGTCTAAGGATACTTGTACAACTATCACTATGTGAACAACTGCTGACACGTGAGTGAACTCCATCAGTTGTTCAGCTGTGCGAGTCATGTTTAGTGAACTTATTCTATAATAAGCACCTACATACTAGCTATAGTGTCACCACACAAATGTCTATGAGAACAGACATCCTTCATAATGAAGCAAGCATAGTATGTACCGATCTCTGCGGATTATTAATTACCAGTTAGTAATCCTACGACCAGGAACTATTTAAGTTTAGAGTTATCATCTTTTAGGTCTCACTATTATGATCTCATCATAATCCATAAAAAGCTTTACTCTAAACTATGGTATATCTTATTTAAACACTTAAATAGATAGAGCCCGTAATAAAAACAAAACAAGTCTTTTATTAATATCAATGAAATCAAAACAGATTACATAAAAAGTTATTCCTAAATCCTAATACATGATTGGACTTAGGACATATTCCTTTCAATCTCCCACTTGTACTAAAGCCAATAACTCTGGTATCTAATACCCATCTAGTCTTTATGACGATCAAAGTGACTTTCCGAAAGTAGCTTTATGAGTGGGTCTTCTATGTTGTTATGTGTGTCAACTCTATTTCAATACAATATAAGAAATGTTACCGCGCTCCCACTAACCCTTTTGTAGACGCATGGTTCATCTACGTTTTTGATACAATCAAACTCTTTGATTGTCTCATCAAAATGGATATTCCATCTACGAGAAGCTTGCTTTAAACCACATATGGTTCGCAGTAGCTTACACACTAGGTTTTCATTTCCCTCGGAAAGAAAACCATCTGGCTATATGCCAGATCTCATAATCGTAGTAAGCAGCAATCGCAAGCAAAATCCGAACTAATTTTAACAGGGCTACAGGTAAAAGGTTTCATCAAAGTCAATCCATTGCCTTTGTTTGAATCCTTTTGCCACAAGCCTGGCCTTATAGGTCTCCACCTGGCCATCTGCTCCAATCATTCTTTCGTATACCGTATACATAGATTCCTTTTCGGATTTTATGGCACTATGCCATTTCTCTGAGTCAACACTACTCATAGCCTCATTATAGGTTACAGGGTCGTCATCATCAATGATCGATAACTCATTGTCATTCTCAATGACAAGGCCATATTACCTCTCAAGTTGGCGAGACACTCTCCCTGATCTATGAATGGGCTGTTCCATAAAAGGTTGTTCAGTCAGAACAGGGGTTTCCACTTGATCCGTAGTAGTTTATGCTTCTTGAACTTCATCAAGTTCAATTTTGCTCCCACTGTTTCCTTCAAGGATAAACTCCTTTTACAAGAAGGTAGCATGTCTGGAGACAAACACCCGATGATCGGTGTAAAAGTAATACCCTAAAATCTCTTTAGGATATCCCACAAAACTACATTTTACGGATCGATATTTCAGCTTATCTGGGTCAACTTTCTTGACATAAGCTGGAAATCCCCAAATATTAACGTGTTTAAGACTCGGTTTCCTTTCTTTCCATATCTCATACAGAGTTTGAGGAACAGATTTGGAAGGCACCTTATTCAGTAAATATGCTGAGGTTTCCAATGCATAACCCCATAGGAATACTGGAAGATTTGCATAGCTCATCATGGACCGAACCATGTCTAACAGAGTTCGATTTCTCCTTTCAGATACCAATCTAGAGGCGTCCACTGGGAGACTATACCATTTACTTTGAGATAATCCAGAAACTCTCCATTCAAGTATTCACCACCTCGATCTAATCGAAGAATTTAATACTATGTTTGGTTTGTTTCTCCACTTCATACTTATATTCTTTGAACTTTTCAAAGGCCTCAGACTTGTGTTTCATCAAACACATATCCGAATCTAGATCTATCATCTATGAAAGTAATGAAGTATGAAAATCCACCCATGGCTTGCTTAGACATTTGTCCACATACATCTGTGTGTACCATTCCTAGCAAATTTGCAGTCCTCTCTCCATGTCTACTAAATGGAGACTGCAGTGCCACTATAAAGTGAGAATTTCATCATCCCTTTTCTTTTATTAGTTTGTTCAATCTGAAGTAAATTATGTCACATTTATACAGACCATTATTTAAAGTACCACATCCATAAAGAATATTATCTCCAAGAATAGAACATTCATTATTCTCAATAATAAATGAAAATCCAGTCAAGTCTAACATGGGAATAATATTCCTCACAATCGAGGGAACAAAATAACAATTATTTAAAACAATAGTCTTGCCCGTAGGCATATGTAAATGAAATGATTCTATATCTTCAGTAACAACTCTTGCTCCATTTCCCATCAGTAGAATCACCTCCTCTTCCTCAAGAGTCCTACTTCTCCTTGGTCCCTACAACAAATTGCAGATTTGAGAACCACAGGTGGTATCTAATACCCAAGTAAAAATTTGATTTAATGACATATTCACTTCTATCATGAACATACCTGAATCAGAAGCTGTAGTCTCACTACCCTTCTTCTTCTTCAATTCTGCAAGGTAAACCTTGCAGTTCCTCTTCCAGTGCCCCACCTTGTTACAGTGAAAGCAAACAACTTTGCTCTTGGGGTCTTCAGCTTTTGGTGGAACCGGCTTTTCTTCACCTACTTTCTTCTTCTTGGAAGGGTTCCTCTTCCTTTTCTTAGGATTGGAACCTTCACCAATTAGAAGAACAGAACTCTTCTTAGGGGAAAAATTCGATTCCGCAGTCTTCAACATGTTGTGGAGTTCAGGCAGGCTGACATCCAACTTATTCATGTGAAAGTTCACAACAAACTGCGAGAACGAACTCGGAAGTGATTGCAAGACCAAGTCTTGGCTCAGCTCCCCATCCATGGCAAAACCAAATTGTCCAAGACGTTCAATCAAATTGATCATCTTAAGTACATGTTCATTCACAGATGATCCCTCAGACATCCTACAACCGAACAGCTCCTTCGATATCTCATATCGAGCTGTCCTCCCCGCCACATCATACAACTCTTGTAGATGCATGAGGATAGTGTGAGCATCCATATGCTCATGTTGCTTCTGTAGCTCAATGTTCTTGGAAGCTAGCATGATGCATTGAGCAACATTTGCATCATCTATCCACTTACGATACACAATATGTGCATCATTATGTGCATCACTAGCAGGTTCAGTAGGCTTAGGTGAGTCAATCACGTATTCCAGCTTCTCAATCCTGAGAACAATTCTCAAGTTTCGAAGCCAGTCAGCATATTTAGGACCAGTCAATTTGTGAGCATCTAGTATGCTCCTGAGTGATAGTGCAGAAGACATAACGTACAAAGTAAATCTGTAAATGATAAACACATAACAACACTTAGCAAATATTCGATTTCATTTTAAAACACTATATGAATCGGGTCTTTATTCATAAGTGGCTCCCACTAGTTTATCTAATTTATTCAACCCCCTACGTGAAAAATTAAGCATTCATAATGCTAGTGGGAATAGGGATCCTACATTCCATTACACAACCCCGGCTGTGGCACGAAACGCCATGTAATGTTCAATAGGCAGACAACTCTTGTCAATTACATCTAATGTTATTCCCTAATCAAACTTTAGCCTCTTGAATAATTGAGTCACGGCTGTGGCACGATAAACTCAATATTCTAAGTCAAGTCTAACCCAACATTCCGTACAATTGAATCAGTCCCCAAAGGCCCACGGCTGTGGCACGTAACGACCTTTAGATTCTTATTCAATGTACACATCTCTATGTAATAGACAAGTATTTCTTATTTCGAAATCAAAGCCCTCGGCTGTGGCACGAAACGACAATGATTTAAAAATAAGAACTACTTTCTATCATGTTGGAAGGCTATGACCGACACAAGCCCATTGTATCATTGGCCAATTACTACTTGATATTATTTAATTTTAGAGGGATTATATTACGTTACAATCATAATCATATTATAAAGAAATTCTTCCTTTTAAATTAAATATTTCAAATCAATAATCAATAATCAGATGATTCCCAGATCGGGTGGAGCATTGTCAAGAGGCGTCACTTAATAACCCTTTCTTACAAATAGAAATCTGTTGTTGACAGAATCATCCTTTCTCTCATATCGAAAATTCATATTCAATTACGTGTTTCATAACCACAAGAATCTCATGATTGTATTCATAATATTATTCTTAAGGTTATGAAACAATTTCACTATACTAGGTTGTCTAACAAACGCCTTATGTTCATTTAAGTTCACCTAAATCTATCATCGCATGATAAACTAAGCATATATCACATATATCAACATGAATAAACATCAAGGTAGGCATGTTATATCATCTAGCACATTAGTCTAAGCATTATACATCTCTATGTATCACATGAAGCATTTAAAAGCAATTAAAAACAGTTAAAAACAGCTTTAAAAAACTTTCGGAAATATAAACAGTTCAAAACTTTTATATAAACTAAAATTTGATCACACCATTAGATCCGTCTCGGAAAACGAATCCAACGATATATTGCACGCCCAAAACGGAGTTACGAAACTCCCAGAAAATCAAATTTAATGTGGACAGTCGGGCTGTAACGCATTACAGGAACGCGTTACAAGCCCAGTAACGCATTCCGGTGATGCGTTACAACCCTTTTAACCAATTAAAAGGTGTAACTCATTCCGTGAATGCGCCACAGGGTGTAACGCATTCCCGGAATGCACGACACTCCTTTTTTTTTCCTTTTGCAGCAGTCGCCGACAGCTTCTTCTCGAACAACGCGCCTGACAACTCTGTTCTTTCTTTCCGTGCAATCACAGACAGCATGCAGATGTATGGCAGCCACAGATATATTTATACATATACAACTTTATATACATATATATATACATACTTATTTAATTACGAATTTAATTGCAAGATCTTCAAAAATTCATAATAAAAAATCTATACATCATAAAATTATGAAAAAAATACCCAGACGATCTACAACACTTGTAGAACCCAGCTCAACATTCAAAATTATTCTGAGAAACGATTTCTTATCAGACAAAATTAATCCATGATATAACTTGTAAAAATCATAATTAATTCATACAAGCATATAAAATTCTGAAATTTTTACCACAGATATATATGCATACAACCTAAGCTCTGATACCAATGTTGGATTTTAATCGCAGCGGGGGCATGGTAAAACACTTTTACACATATAAAATCCAAATAAAAGCATATAAATTGTGGTAAAAACATAGGGATTGATTACTAACCTTTAATATGCGATCCAAAAGCAACGTTCGGAGATCCTTAGCAGCTGCTCCTCAAACGTGAAGCACTCCACCGGTATCCACCAAGAAAACGACGTTAAGGAGGAGGAGGTGGAGAGAATTTGGTTTTCTAAAACTTTTGGGTTTTTGGGTTCGAATAAAAATAAGGTCTATAATAGTATATTTATAGGCAAAATTTTCAGCTGAAATTTTCCCATAAATATTATTATTATTATCCCATTTATTATTCTCATTAATAATTAAAACACCTTTTAATTATTAATCCTTTTTCTAAACACTTTAGAAATAATTCTCTCTCTTGATTTAATTTCCAAAAATTAAATCCTTAATTAATAATATTAAGAACTTTTCTTAATTAATTTATAATCAGTTAAATCTCATTTAATCAATTATTAAATTTGCCAATTAATTATTTATTTCACAAATAAATAATTATTAGCCATTATTAATTAATTCCTCCACCATTAAATAATTCTCTTTTTATGGTGTGACCCTGTAGGTTCAATATTAAGCCGGTAGTAGAAATAAATAATAATAAAACTATTTTATCATTATTTATATAAATTCTCTAATTTATTAAATATAATTAATTAATTAATCACATTTATTCTACATCGTGAGGGATACTTCTCAGCATATCGCGACTATCCGGATAATATGAATTCACTGCTTAGAATACCAAGAACCTATTCAGTGAATAGTTACCGTACAATAAACTCCTTCTACCCTACAATGTCCTGATTAAATACAAGGCATGGATCTCGTGTCAAGCCTATCTAATTCAATCACTTGCTTACCATTTACTATGTGTAGTTCTATGCAAATTAGAAACTTTTCTAATTTCATTCACTCTGGCCAAAGATTCCTGAACTAGCATAAGTGGATCAGCCTTGAACATTCGCTTCCTTCACTGGAAGGGGTAGATCCTTTATTGATCATACACTATCTTCGTGTACAAATTCCTATACCAAGTAGAGCCCTAATAATTGTCCCTGGAGACTAAGAACTAAACCAAAGCATAGTTCAGTGTACACAAGATGACTATGATGACCTCAAGTCTAAGGATACTTGTACAACTATCATTATGTGAACAACTGCTGACACGTTAGTGAACTCCATCAGTTTTTCAACTGTGCGAGTCATGTTCAGTGAACTTATTCTATAATAAGCACCTACATACTAGCTATATTGTCACCACACAAATGTCTATGAGAACAGACATCCTTCATAATGAAGCAAGCATAGTATGTACCGATCTCTGCGGATTATTAATTACTAGTTAGTAATCCTACGACCAGGAACTATTTAAGTTTAGAGTTATCATCTTTTAGGTCTCACTATTATGATCTCATCATAATCCATAAAAAGCTTTACTCTAAACTATGGTATATCTTATTTAAACACTTAAATAGATAGAGCCCGTAATAAAAACAAAACAAGTCTTTTATTAATATCAATGAAATCAAAACAAATTACATAAAAAGTTATTCCTAAATCCTAATACATGATTGGACTTAGGACATATTCATTTCACTTTCAACAATACTAGCGGTCATGTTTCTATATCCATATCCTTTCGATGCGATTCTGCATTCTTTTTATGTCTATCTTGAGCTGCCTCTAATCTTTTTCGAATCAACACTACTGCGTCCTTGGTTTGCTGAACTAACTCAGGACCTAACAATTTCTTCTCTACCATTTCATCCCAATAAAGTGGGAACCTACACTTTTGTCTGTACAAGGCTTCATAAGGTGGCATTCCAATATTGACATGATAACTGTTATTATAAGAGAACTTAATCAATGGCAAGTGATCATCCTAATTTCCTTTGAAATCCATAGCACAAAACCTCAACAAATCTTCTATTATCTGAATCGTTCTCTCACTTTGGCCATCTGTCTAAGGATGATAAGCGGTACTCATCTTCAACTTAGTTCCCAAACATTATTGGAATTTTGTCCAAAATCTCGAGTTAAACCTTGGATCTTGATCCGATACAATTGAAATAGGGACTCCATGTTTGGTCATAATTTCATCCAAATACAACTTAACTAACTTTTCTAAAGGATATCTCTTGTTGATAGGGAGGAAATGTGTTGACTTTGTAAATCTGTCGATGATTACCCAGATAGTATCATGATTGGCTCTCATCTTTGGTAATCCCACTACGTAATCCATTGCAATTTCTTCCCATTTCCATTGGGGAATCTCTAAGAGTTGTAGCAACCCACTTGGTCTTTGATGTTATGCCTTTACTGTCTGACAAGTGTGGCATTTACTAACCAAATCTCCAATTTCCTTCTTCATTCTTGGCCACCAGAAATTCTGCTTCAAATCCTGATACATCTTGATACTCCCAGGGTGAATAGAAAACCTAGAATTATGGGTTTCTCGCAAAATTTCATTCTTCAGCTCAGTCACATTGGGGATCCATATTCTTGAGGAAAACCTAAACATGTCTTTATTATCATTTTGGGTACAAACTTCTTCCCCAATCAAACTATCCAATCTTTGATTCATAACTTCTTCTTGAAATTTTCTAATTCTTTCCATCAATTCTGGATGAAAAGTGATTTCATACAATTGCTTCTTATTATATTCTGGCACTCGAACTTCAATTTCCAGCTTTTCCAATTCTTTTGCTAATTTCTCAGCAACCTTGATCACATTCAATCTTTCCTTCCTGCTCAAGGCATCTGCTACTACATTGGCTTTGCCCGGGTGATAATTAATAGAATAATCATAATCCTTAATCAGCTCCAACCATCTCCGTTGTCTCATATTTAAGTCCTTCTAGGTGAATATGTACTTTAAACTTTTATGATTCATATAGATCTCGCATTTTTCTCCGTACAGGTAGTGTCTCCACAGCTTCAACGTGAATACTATTGCTGCTAATTCCAAATCATGCACTAGATACTTCTGCTCATGGGGTTTTAATTTTCTGGACGTATAAGCAATAACTTTATCATGTTGCATTAACACACAGCCTAAACCTTTCAAAGAAGCATTACCGTAGATCATGAAATTTCCCGTTTTATCTGGCAATGTTAGCACTGGTGTTGTCACTAATCTCTTCTTCAATTCTTGAAAACTCTCATCGCATTTTTTAGTCCAAACGAACTTTTCATTCTTCCTGGTCATCTTGGTTAATGGAGTTGCAATCTTGGAAAAGTATTTTACAAATCTCCGGTAGTAACCTGCTAGTCCAATAAAACTTCTAACTTCTGTCGGGGTCTTTCGTTGTTCCCATGTGGATATATATTTAATCTTTATAGGATCTACTTTGATACCATCCTTACCCACTATATGACCCAAAAACTGAACTTCATCCAACCAAAATTCACATTTTGAAAACTTAGCGTACAACTGCTTTTCTCTCAGCCTTTGTAGGGCAATCCTCAAATATTCGGCATGGTCTTCTTTAGTCTTTGAGTAAATGAGAGTGTCATCAATAAATACAATAACAAATTTATCCAGGTACTCCTTACATACCCGATTCATTAAATCCATTAAAGAAGTTGGTGCATTGGTCAATCCAAATGACATCACCAAGAACTCATAATGTATATATTTGTTTCTAAATGTGGTCTTTGGTATGTCCTTGGGATTGATCTTCAGCTGATGATAGCCCGATCTTAAATCAATCTTCGAGAAATAGCACGCTCCTTTAAGCTGGTTAAACAAGTCATCAATCATGGGTAAGGGATACTTATTCTTAATGGTTAACTTATTCAACTCCCGATAATCTATACACAATCTCATGCTTCCGTCTTTCTTTTCATAAATAACACTGGTGCACCCCACGGAGATACACTTGGCCTAACTACTCCCTTATGCAGAAGTTCCTGAAGTTGCTTCAGCTAGTTCCTTCATTTCCACTGGAGTCATACGATAGGGAGCCTTTGAAACTGATTCTGCTCCAGGAACTAAATCGATAGAAAACTCGATCTCACGATCCGGTGGCAATCCTGGCAACTCATCTGGAAAAACATCCGGATTACTATTGGAATCTCGTCCAGATTAGGTGTCTCTTTCCTGGTGTTTACAATATGGGCTAAGTAGGCTTCGCATCCTTGTCTCAACAATTTCCTTGCCTTCAGTATCGAGAGAAATTTATTTTCCTGCTTCTACCCTTGATAATTTATCCAGAAATTATTCTATGTATACATCATAATCTTCTTTTTCTTAAATCAATATTTTCCTTATGCTGGGATAACCAATCCATTCCTAGAATCACATCGAATTCTCCCAACTTGAAGGGTATGCCCGTGGATTTCTAGTTGACATTTAGGACAAAATTGGCTCACTGAAACTCTATCCTGATTGGCCACTTATATGGTCAAGGGCTCAGCTAAGTCTTCCCACATTAAATCCATTTTACTTACACATTCTTTTGATATAAAGGACTTAAACGCTCCTGAATCAAACAAAACTTTAACATGTACGGAATTAAGAGAAAGCGTACCTGCAACCACATCCGAGTCCAGAGCATTGGATCTCTTGGTCATCTTGAAGGTTCTGGCTCTAGCTGTGCTGGTTGCCGGTCCTTGGGATGCACTACCTTCTACGCTTCCTTGAGTGGCGACCTTAAAATTTCTGGAAATATGTCCAACTTTACCACACAAAAAGCAAGTGATTCCGGGATTCCCTGAACTGCACTCCGACGCGTAATGGCCTTTTTGATCACATTTAAAATATTGGACATCCTTTCTTCATTGGCCACTATGCTTCTTGCCACACAACTTACATTTTACTATTGGCTTGACTGATTGGGCTAGGGTGGAAGCAACTGAGGTGGCATTTGGTCTTACATGGGGAAAACCTTATCTTCTGAATCTCTTGTTCCTATTTCGGCTAAATCGCTTTGGAAACTTTTGACTGGATTCTTTGTATTATCCGGGAAATATCGTGTAATTATTTGTATCAATATATGATTATTATATGAATATCATATGAATTTTTGGTGAATTATCTGATGTTTGATAATAATATTTGGATGTTTGTATGTAATAAAATCTGAGTATGTTAATTTTAATATGTCCAGAATAAAATATAGATAATTAAGGTATTTTTCTGGTAATTTTTGGAGTGTTAGATGATTTATGAATCATCGAAATGACAATCATTTCGGTAAATCAACGAAACCCGTATTTTCAAAAGATGGGATATTATTACATTATTTCCGTATAAAGTATTTTATAAAAAGCCCGGTTGGGATAATTATCCAGAATTGATATCAAACCGGATCGTTATTGCAGTTACTTAGCAGCTAAGCAACAAATTTAACGATCCAAAACAATCCAGAACGAACCAATATTCCGTAAATATAAATAGCATATTTCTTATTTCATTTTATTCGTTTATTCATTTGCAACCAGTAAAAATATAATAAATACAAAGAAAAACCCTAAAAACCGATACGTTCCAGAGAATCAAACACACGAACGAAGGCATTACCGAACTTCGATTCAAGCGTGCGATATATCAAAACGAAGCTCTCGAAAAACTCTACCTTAATCCACCATCTGTTTTTACCCAGAAATCAAGGTATTTTTCTGACTTAATTATTTTAATTTGAATTAAATATAGATTAAATTATGAAATTTTGTTCTTGATGTTTTTGATATGATTTGATGGCATAATCGTGTAGATAATATTTTTCTGGTCAATTTGGTATATTATATGTCAAAAACTGAGTTCAATAACATGCTTAAAATGATGTTTGATTCTCTGACTGAAGAACTAGGTTTTTAGTAGTTTGAATGTTCTTAATTCAAATTAGGGTTTTCTTTTCTGTTAATTCACGACAAAATCGGTTACCACCAATGTATTGAACACATTCCCATGAGTCGATTTGTGATTTTTAGTTAATTAAACAGACTTAGTATAGAGCAGATCGGAAAAATAAGTACGGCGGCGTCGGAGTTTTTGGGACAGGTTTTGTTGAAGATTCTGTGATCGGTTGGACAAATTGATTGCAGAACTGAACTCTGGATGATGAGTAGTATGTTCCCTGTTAAAATCGTGGACTTCTGAGCAGTTTTAAGGCTTGCCGGAAAAGCTCCATGGCAGCGGCCATGGAGTTCCGGCCGGCGAAGGGAAGAAGACAAGGGGGAGGTGGTAAATTTATTATTTTACCCCTGTAGTTGTGTAAAACTTACAAACTAGTCCATATGACTTTAAAAACTCGCAAAAACAGTATTCTATTTTAAAAATTCTCAAAAATTGTATTTCTGTTTTTGGAAAATTGTTTTTAATTATTTAAAAATCCAAAATTCATTGTTTTTAATTCTGAAAATTATTTTAAATTCGAATCTAAATCTAAATTATTTAATTAATCAATTTTAGTTGATAATTAATTATTTAATTAGTCAATTAATCAAAATATTAATTGATTAATTAATTTAATTCATTATTAATTAATTTTAATTGATTTTATAATTGGATTTAATTGTTTATAATTGATTTAAAAATTCTGAAAAATAGTTTCGAGCTTTAAAATATTATTTTAAAGGCTCGATAAATATTATAAAATTATTTTAAAGGTTCGATAAATATTATAAAATTATTTTAAAGTAGTATTTAGGTATTCGAACCCTATTATTTAATTATTAAATGATTCGGAGACCGTTTTAATTCCGAAAAATGTTCAAAAATTCATAATAAATCAACCGTTCGTCCGTTTAATACGAAACGAACGCCTCTAGACTCTGAAAAATATATTGCTCCTACTAAAATATTTTCGAGACCTAAATTCCTTTGCATCTAAAGGACGTTTGTTTTAGGGATCTTCCGAGTCGATAACCGTTCGATAAAATATTCTTTTTGACCCGATTTCAATTCTAAACGTATTAAGACCTATCTTTTGTCGATTCAACTTATATGCTACATGAATTACGTGATTATGTGTTATATGATTACATGCCCTATGTGTACGTATTATGTGAATAATGAGTCAGCGTGTCTTTTAAACGTTTTCTGTATGAGATGTGATTTTTATCTATTATTATCGGGCGGGTAGACGATAGGGATAAGTGTATAAACTAGTCAATTATATATTGTCAGTTCATTGAATAGTATTATTTATTATAGATGCACATAGTGCGAGACGTTCAAAGCCAGATAGAGATGGTAGAAGTAAAGCCTGATTGCGTGTAGTACTGAAACGAGTGGATTCAGAATAAAGATAAACGTAAGAGGGTAAATGATAAGAAAGGTCAAGTAGCCCGTCAGGGGTAATACAGATGAGACATGACTAAGTGATATGGCATCTAGTTAAAGATCAGAGGATTATCTATTGAGGCAAGTATTCCTAACCTTTCTCCTAAAATACTGCAAATATTTACTCGCTCCTATTCTAAGTTCAGAATAGTTAACTGTTTTATATTTTGCTGGAATTACTCTTATTATGCTAGGTCTTTTCATTATTGTTCCTATAATTCGATTGCTCTTTTGAGCAAATACCCATTCGTTCGGGTTATTTGCGAACCCTGATTTGGGCTGTTTTGAAATCAAAATGATTTGATATCAAAATACTCTACGGGCTGGACGGTTACTATTAGGACCAGTGATAAGCTGGATCCTATGGGTCAGGGATGAACTGGACCCTTAGGCCATAGTTGCCTGGGTTCCCCATATGTTGGTTGGGTCTATGCAGTTGGATATAGATCCGTACTGTATCCTGTCTGATCAACAGGTTATAGTGTATATGTTGGTTTCTAGTGTCCAGTCTAATTTATTGTTGATCACCATTAACGACATTCCTTTCCGAATAGTTCATACTTGCAAATTTCAAGAGGATGAAATATTGAAACGATCACTGTTTCTTTTACAGAAAAATGTGATTTATGATTAAAGGCCAATGAGGGCCAATGTTTTGTTCGCTCAACTAGTTAAATATGTAAAAATGTTTTTAAAATCATTTAACCATCGTTTCCAGGAGTTTTCTGATATGATACCTGGAAACCATTTATGATACTTGCTAGGCATTTTTGGTTCACTCTTGCTTTTTGAACTCTTATTTCTTTCAGTATCAAATGAAGGCAAAGTGAATAGCTTTTAATAGTCAGCAAAAGTGGTGAGATTAGCGATCAATACAAGGAAATTAGTAGTGAGGTAATGAAATTGTATTTGGACAATGTAAATTTTAGAAGGTTAGATTCTTGTTTCATACTATAACCTATAAGCGATCCTGAATATGAGGGGTTATCTGTATATTTATTTTAATATACAGGTTTTTATTATTATTTAAAGTAGTGTACTGACACCCAATCCTGACCCCGAATTTGGGGGTGTAACAGTTGGTATCAGAGCGACAGGTTATTGGTCACTGAAATAAGAATAGGTGAGGGTAAGATAGGAGTGATAGGTCATATGAGATAGAAAAGACCCTAGGCATACTTATTTTAAGTTCGAAGTGAGTGTGAATGAGGATTGGTAGGTCCGATACGGAATTGGTAAGCCAAGATTGTTGAGGCAAGCGTAAGGCGAATATCGAAACGCTATAAGTATATTGAGTTCTCCGATCCTACAGTAATGAGGAATCGATAGATCGGCGAAGATTGGTTATGCTACCCTACGTTTCATGTAATTTTGAAGAAGATGTGAATGAGTCTTGTGAGAATTTCGCGTAAGAGAGGCTAGGTGAGTTTTGGGTACGATATAACTTAGGATTAGGTAGTAGGACGAGCATCACGCTGGAGGCAACAAGTTGATGAAAGCTGATGAAGAACCAATGTTGCACGTTTCGAAGGCACCACCGCTGAGAAGAATCCTATCACTTATCGGAGGCTGCGCAAGGAATGATATCTACCTACTAGGTACAGGTAAGACTAGCAAGAAGATGCGACCCTATCCATAAACTGGACATCGAATCGCCTGTGTGGTTGTAAGCATAGCGTCATAAACGATGGCAAGAATATCATAGACAATACTAAATGGCAGCATTGCGGTGGAATTGCGAATAAATGATATACGACGGTAAATGAAGTTTCGTCGACTAATAATTATGAGCAGAATCTAAGGAAGAGTAGAAGATGTACCAAAAATGGAGAGACCCTTATATGTGCATTTCTTTAATTAGATATTTCATTAGCGGATCAATAGGATAACAAGTAACTTATATAGTAATGACGACCAAATAATTGATTTTCAAAATTTTAAAATGAGATTTCGAAGAAGATTTTCTTAATCAGCTTTTAGAAGATTTTTGGTATGAAATGAGTTTTACAATTTGGTTGTCGAATTACTATTTATGTTCTTGTTATTATATACAGAAAATGACCTAAAAAGAAGAATGGAAGTAGACTTAGTATTATTAATCTGGAAGACCAAATAGACCCAATAGTGAGAAGAAAGTTTAAAGTTTTCGTGAAAGATGAACATAAATTTTGTTTAATATTAATGATTAAATTAACTTGTTAAAACATTATTTACTCAATTCATGAAATTGTTAAAAAATTAATGAGATGCGTAATTTGAGCGGACAGCGGATGACTGAAGGAAATGGAAGAATCTTCTAGATAATTGGGGAATAATAGTATTTCTATCGACGGAGTTGAGACGTTGCGGGATCGACTCTTACCTTACGTGGTATAAAGGAAATCGGAAGTAATAATTATAAATTTCATAGGAACGTGATTGCGATCAAATCATTAAAAGCATTTAATGTGGAGGCATTTCTAGTCGGCATTCCGAAGTTATAATGTGACCTAAACGGTGAATCTCTCATTTGAATGGTTTCTGAAGGCATACGTAAATGAAGCGTGGATGGTGACCAATGGTGATCTATAATGTTATTCATTTACAAATACGATAGCATATATTCTTCTCGAGTTTTGAATATGTATGAGCTTTTTCTGTTGATAGATCATATGAGGCAAAAATGAAAGAAAAATGTCTTATATTCCTTCTGAATTGTTTCTTTTCTGAAATTATTATTTCCTGATTGAGACAAACAGTGTTGTGGTATGACGCTTTGTTGAAATGACAAAGAGTCGGGTGGGACACCACCTAATCATGTGTTGTATGCCATATAGTATGAAAGACTGGCCATCTTGAGTACGAATATGGTTGTCTCATTCACATCTAAATCTTCAGTCATTCTTCTTCCTTCAATTGACTTACCGATTCTTCCAACTATTTGTTGTATTGTTATTCCTTATCCTTCTTTTCATTCAAAATCCTATTCACACACTCTCCTCTTGCGTAGAGTCTGTTCTCTTACGATTTCAAAAGAAATGAAATAGTGTGATACGTGAAATCATACAACAAACATAGATACGACTGCAAATCGATAAATGGTGAACATCTGCGAGCAAAAAAAATGGATGTACCGACAAATGTGGACATGGCGAAGATATCAAGTCAGACAGTTGTTCTTGCTACAGGAATCTCATCAGTACGGTAGATTACGTTAACGCGATGCATTTCGAATTGTAAGATTTTGATAAGAAATGAATCGTTAGTGAACCATAATAATTAGATCAATTACAAAATAAGGAAGTAAAGTTGCGTGTATCAGACGGAGCAAACGATTATCGGGACGACGATCAAAGATCAAGGGAAATTCTGAATAATGACTCAGACATGCAATTACTACGTGAAACATCCTTTCGTCACGGGAAGATATTTTTCGTGAAGATTCAAGATGGAAGAAATCATAAATGTAATCGAACTGCAAATGTGCTCTTCAAGAAATTGTGAAGTTCTCTAACTTGCATAAATAAGTGATGGTGAATTCAATGTTCATACCCGGGTCAGTGACAAAAGTTTGATGCGGAACCATAAGTGGAGATGAAGCAATGGTAACTTGACGGTGAAACCTTTTAAGAAATAACGATATAACGATTAAGTTTCTACCAGATTGCGATAATAGTAATGAAAACCGTGCATGGTTATTAAAAGATAAATAGATTAGTTAATGAAATTAAGTGTGTATCGTCAACAACAGATGATTGGTATGATCAATTGAAGGATGCGGTATAATTTTTAAGAATAACTATACACAATTAGTAATGACAATAAATAAGTTAAAATACTCGCGAAATAAAATTTTGGAAACATGATAAATTTTAAAGCTTACTGATAAAAATTTTGTAACATTCAGAAAGAACTGAGAAGGGAGTGGTTATATTAATCCTTGTTGATTTAAGACCTTAAGTCTCTTTTCAAAAAGACATATGTTATGCCAGTTAATCATACCTATATTAATCAGAATGATATAGTTCGAGCTATGGTGGATGGATGACTTTGGTTGATGGAAATGGATAGATGTGATTGTAGATGATGTGGTAGATTGATGTTGTCGGCTTGAGTCCGACTGGTAGTCGATGGTATAGGGGAGATGCTGCCCAATTTTTTTTAGAAATTACTCTACATGTAAGGATAAAGAAGTATATTCTCACTCCCAGTTGTACTCCAAATGGTTGTGATTTCGGTTCTTAAGAAAGAGTGTTATGATCGAACTGACTTTATGTAATTGGGTTTTGATTCTAGTAAGCTAGTCTTCACTTGGTTTAAGTGATCAGTTAAAAGAGTTAATTGATCAACTTTACCAACTAATGGTTAGCTAAATGGAGATCAATTCCAATTAGATTGAGTCAAGCTCTAACATGATTTTCAGATCCAAAATCAAAGCGGTTAGCAAGTTGAAGGAAGTGATGGCAGTAGCAGGAATCGGAAGTTTAGTAAAATTAGTGTGATGTTACCACAACTATGTATGAGATTTTATCTAGATGAATACGCTCTTTTCGACAAACAAGAGGAAAAAAAAGTAATCAGTACATGCTAGTAAGAAGAAAATTTTCAAGAACTGAAGGTTCAAGATAAAGCAAAGATATTACATAGAAGTTGGAAGCCACACAGAAGTAGAAGTCTAAAATAATTCAGCTTTTTCCCCGACCTTGCGCGGCCGCTCAGCATATCTGCGCGGGCGCGCAGGCTGCTGCGCGGCCGCTCAGCATTGCTGCGCGGGCGCGCAGGACCCTACTGGAAAAATTCCAAGCTTGCTCCGTTTCTTCGCCGTAATCTGCCCATTCCTTTCCTCTCGCAATGGTGAACACATGCCAAGGCTTATTCTTGATGATTCCTCCCCCGAAATGCAACTAATACCCTGAAATGCATAAACACTAGAAAAACGCATCAAATACACAAAATACTTGATTTCAAGACACCAATTTAAGCCATTTTAAGACGTTCTAAGTGGTATAAAATGCCACTTATCACACCCCCAAACTTAAATCGATGCTTGTCCTCAAGCGTCACAGACTCAAAAACAAATAAAAATATGCATGAATGCAATCTATATGAAAATGCAATGATCCCCCTTACTACAATTAACCAACCAAATTGTCACATCTCAACGAATGCAGTTAGACAACTAAAGATCAATAAACTCATGCAACCGGACATACAGCCAGAAACGTGGTGTGTGCAAATGCTTAACAGATATGCTTCGGAACTAGACCAATTACTATGACTAGACTATCCTCAAGGCAATCCTACGATTATACAAAGAATAAAAATTCTAGGCACAAAGTGATATACAACACTACAAGAACTCTGGAGCTTACTACGGAATCGTGCTTTTTATTTACAACTCAAATGCTTATTTGACCGTGCAATGAGTGAGGTCCACAAAAGACTTATACAATGGTATCCATGTAACGAGCGTTAGGTTAGCGGATCCCAGACTCTAAAAGCCTTAGGTCACTAGGCACAAAGTCCCCTAAGAACTTAATAACTCGAATACCAAAGAGCCCACTCTTGATCAATTATGCAAAAAAATATTATTATTATTATTATTATTTTTTTTTAACTTCTGAGCAAGTGCGTTTCGCTCCATCTTACTCAACCCTAGACTACTCGCAACATAAGCGAGCCGGCTACTAGCCATTTGACGCCTAGCCACAACTAGCAACAACTTCCATACTTTTTTCTCCAAAATTTTTTTCTTTCTTTTTTTCATGTCTTTATCACTAAGAACCTATAATCGAATTCTAAGCATAATAAATAGATTGACCTTGAAAACAACCAAATCATAACAACAATCTAGCCCTTACGCATTCTTTAAGACTTAGTGGACTTACAATTGTTTGTAGCATGCATATCAACCTACACAACTTAATATCACTTTAATGCTATCACTACACTCGCATCAATATCACAATTCAGTCGATAAATCATTGCAAAAGGGATCATAGTAAATGCATGAGCTATATGACATTCATAAAAAAAAACTATATGGCATAAATTATGCAACTATATGAACTAAACTATCATGAATATGCAACTAAATGACACACACACAATATTCCTTAACTACCACCCCCAAACTAAAAATCTTCACTGTCCTCAGTGAAAGTAGTAGAAAGGAACACAGGGTATACCTACTCGGAGTCATCATCATTATCACCCTCAGTGGGTGGAGTATCAGGCGGCGGGTATGCAGAGTCCTCACCAAAAACTGGCCACTGGATATCAGCTCCAAGGCCTCGAAAGGCAGTCCCTAACGCAAGGGTGAGCTCCTGAGCAAACCTGCTCTGCGTCTCATACATGGCATCCATCCGCCGTGAAAGCCTCCTATACTGGGCATCACCCATCCCAGCACCCTCCTGAGCTCTCGAAGAACCAGCCTCACCACGCCCTGGCCTAGCCATAGTAGCACCTCGTGCTGGACGTCCTCCTGGAAGACGATAACCCAGCCCATGCTCCTCAGGTTCACCACCGGTCCACTCCTGCATCCCATTCAGAGTGCCAGAATCTATCGGAGCTGCTGGCAACTGCAACTGCTCATGAGCCGGCCAGTTCACTCCTACTGCTCGGCATAGCTTCGTAACCGTGGATGCATAAGGGATGTTCATATGCTTTGCTCCCCTCAAAAACTTCAGAATTCCTTGGTAGATAAACTCACCAAGGTCCACATAGTATTCCTCATTCAGAATTCCCCACAACAGCTGTGCTCTCTCAACTGTGACCTCGTGTGCATGTGAAGAAGGCAAAATATTAGCACATATAAATGCATTCCATGCATGGGCATACCTGTTCATGGCGATCGCCGGAAAGTGACGATACTCATTATTGGCTGGACTGCGGTTCCAAACTGTACCCGGTCGATAGAGAGTCGCACAAATCAAATCCAAGTCAAAATCCTCAGCAGTCTTTTCATTCCAGTTCTCCTCCTCGGGCTTCCTCTCTCGCTATCCAATCACACGGCGAATCGCCGTAGGATGATAATCAACCGTCAGCCCACGGACTAAAGAAAACCCATTCTTTTCAGCCTTCGCGTTCGCGTAGAACTCGCGAACAACGCTCATCGGTACTGCTTCGGGTGACTCACAAAAAGCTATCCACCCCTTCTCTGCAATCATGGGCAACAACTCACCATCCCTCCCTGATGGTAAAAACCCCATCTCCTTCAGAATCGGCTTCCCCAACAGCCTAGTATACTCCTCCTCCGCAACTCTGTCAGTTAACCGAGGCCTTGCAGCAGTGCCCCTCGATGAATCAGCAGTAGGAACTGTGCTGCTGCTGTCAATAGTGCGTGCTCTCTTGGGTGCCATTGATTCGTGAATAGAAGTGTGTAAGAACTGATTTTTGATGTTTGTGAGAGGGTTTAAGTGTAGGAAGTTTTGTGGGAGATATGTAGGATAGGTGTATGTATATATAGGGTGTGGATTAGATTAGGGTTTGGGAATTAAGGGCTAAAATGATGGGGTAGTGGGAACAATTCGTGGGTTTATGGGCTAAAACTGTTTTTGTGTTTTTGTTTATTTTTTTTTCTGAACTGTAAAAAATTTTCTAGAACTCGACCCCTGCGCGGCCGCTCAGCATATCTGCGCGGGCGCGCAGAGGGTCTCTGGAAATTTTTTTTTTCAGCCCCTGTTTTCTGATTTTTTTGTGTTTTTGGATAGGTTATTAACTTCTAAGGGTTCCTATAACAACAATTCATGGGTTGCCTCCCACGCAGCGCTTCTTTTTCGTCATTAGCTTGACGTTCCGTACCTTTCTCAAGTAGTCAACAAAATGGCACTAACCACCTCTCGGTTTGCCATGTCCCCATAGTAGTGCTTCAACCGCTGACCGTTAACCTTGAATGCTTGGTCCGAATCATTCTCAAAAATTTCCACCGCTCCATGTGGAAACACAGTTTTGACAATAAAAGGTCCAGACCACCTTGATTTCAACTTCCCAGGAAAAAGTCGGAGCCGAGAGTTGAATAACAGAACTTGTTGCCCTGGCACAAATAACTTAGGATGTAGCTTCCTATCGTGCCACCTCTTCACCTTTTCCTTATACATTTTATTATTCTCGTACGCTTGAAGTTGAAATTCATCAAGTTCATTAAGCTGAAGCATTCTTTTTTTACCAGCTGCATCTAAATCCAGGTTCAATTTCTTCAATGCCCAGTAGGCCTTATGCTCAAGCTCCGCTGGTAGATGACATCCCTTACCGTACGCCAACTGAAACGGTGACATCCCTAGTGGAGTTTTGTATGCTGTTCCGTAAGCCCAAACAGCTTCATCGAGCTTTAAAGACCAATCCTTCCTTGACGGACAAACAACCTTCTCTAGAATGCGCTTTATCTCTCTGTTAGACAGTTCCGCTTGACCATTTGTTTGCGGATGATAGGCAGTAGCTACTCGATGATTCACATTATAATGCTGCATCATAGAAGTGAACTTACGGTTGCAAAAATGCGATCCTTCATCACTTATGATTACCCGAGGTGTTCCAAACCTTGTGAAAATTTGCTTATGAAGAAAATTTAGCACTACCTTTGCATCATTTGTCGGTAAAGCTTTAACTTCGACCCATTTTGAGACATAATCGACTGCCAGCAAGATGTACTGATTATTGCAAGACGCGATAAAAGGCCCCATGAAATCGATTCCCCACACATCAAAGACCTCGACTTCAAGCATCACATTTAATGGCATCTCATCCTTCCTTGACAAATTTCCCACTCTTTGGCAACGATCACACCTTAAAACAAACTGATGAGCATCCTTGAACAAAGTAGGCCAGAAAAAACCTGCTTGCAGAATACGAGCTGCCGTCTTCTCACCTCCATAGTGTCCACCATAAACCGTGGAATGGCAGTCTCGTAATATCCCCTCCGTCTCACAGAACGGGATACATCTCCTGATGATCTGGTCAGCTCCCTGTCTAAACAAATATGGTTCATCCCACATATACCACTTCACCTCATGCAGAAATTTCTTCTTTTGAGCGGATGTCAAATTAAGAGGCATTATATTGCTGACAAGATAGTTTACAATATCTGCAAACCATGGTTCTTCCTCCTGAATTGCAAACAACTGCTCATCTGGAAAAGATTCATTGATTAACGTCCTATCTTGTGAAGTAGAATCGGGATTCTCCAACCTAGAGAGATGGTCAGCTACTTGATTTTCAGTACCTTTTCTATCTTTGATCTCTAGCTCAAATTCCTGAAGTAAAAGCACCCAACGAATGAGTCTCGGCTTCGAATCCTTCTTAGAAACCAGATAGCGAATAGCTGCATGATCAGTGAATACTGTTACTTTCGTACCAAGCAGATAAGATCGAAATTTCTCAAAGCCAAAGACTATAGCCAAAAGCTCATTCTCAGTAGTGGTGTAGTTCAATTGGGCCCCATTTAAAGTCTTACTCGCATAGTAGACCACATGGAAGATATTTTTCTTGCGCTGTCCCAGAACTGCACCTACCGCATAATCACTCGCATCACACATCATCTCAAACGGTTCTGTCCAATCTGGTGCTGTAATAACTGGTGCAGTGATCAAACTCTTCTTGAGAATCTCGAATGCTGCCAAACATTCATCATCAAATTTGAAAGGCACATCTTTCTCAAGCAAATTGCACAACGGCTTAGATATCTTTGAAAAGTCCTTGATGAATCGCCGATAAAAACCCGCATGACCAAGAAAACTACGGATTCCTTTCACAGAATTGGGTGGGGGAAGATTTTCAATGACTCCCACCTTGGCCTTGTCCACCTCCAGACCCTTTCTAGAGACCTTATGCCCAAGGATAATTCCTTCACGCACCATAAAATGACATTTCTCCCAATTAAGCACCAAATTAGTTTCCACGCATCTTTTGAGTACGGCGCGCAGATTATTCAAACATTCATCATATGAGTGTCCAAAGACGGAGAAGTCATACATGAACACTTCGACGTTATTTCCAATCATGTCAGAGAATATAGCCATCATACATCTCTGAAAGGTGGCCGGGGCGCCACATAACCCAAACGAAACTCTACGAAAAGCAAATGTGCCAAATGGACAAGTGAAGGTAGTCTTTTCCTGATCCTCTGGTGCAATACAAATCTGATTATACCCGGAATAACCATCCAGAAGACAAAAATACTCATGACCCGCTAATCTGTCAAGTATTTGATCAATAAATGGAAGGGGGAAGTGATCCTTCCTTGTGGCTTTGTTCAATTTTCTATAATCCATGCATACTCTCCATCCTGTAACTGTTCGAGTAGGGATGAGCTCATTCTTTTCATTTGTGACCACAGTGATACCTCCCTTCTTAGGTACACATTGTACGGGGCTCACCCACGAGCTGTCAGAAATAGGATAAATGATGCCTGCATCTAGCCATTTCAGAATTTCTTTCTTCACCACCTCCTTCATGATGGGATTCAGTCTTCGTTGCTGTTCCACAGTTGGCTTACTACCTTCCTCTAGCAGAATTTTATGCATACAATATGAAGGACTTATCCCCTTGATGTCTGCTATGGTCCATCCTATAGCCGATTTGAATTCTCTCAAAATCCTTAAGAGCTTGTCTTCCTCACTACCTGAAAGGTCAGATGAAATAATAACAGGTAACGTAGATGAATCACCTAAAAAAGCATACCTCAAGTGTTCAGGTAATGGTTTGAGCTCCAAGGTAGGTGCTTCCTCTATTGATGGTTTGAGCTTCCCTTCAGCATTCTTAAGGTCAGAAGTACCAAGAGATTCAAATGGTATGTCCAGCTTTCGCTTCCATGGAGAAGCGTTCAGATATTGTAATTGCTCGTTGCTATCTTCATCATCGCTGTCAAAATCCCCCAATAAGGCCTTTTCCAATGCATCAGACATTAGCATGTGCTCGAGTTCCGAAGTAACCGCGGAATCAATCACATCCACTTTTAAGCACTCCTCATCTTCTGTAGGGAATTTCATTGCCTTGAATACGTTGAAGGTCACATCCTGATCTTGGACCCGCATAGTAAGTTCCCCTTTTTGCACATCTATCAAGGTACGGTCAATAGCCAAGAAAGGCCTCCCCAAGATTATGGGAATCTTCTTATCTTCCTCAAAATCCAGAATAACAAAATCTGCTGGAAAGAAGAGCTTATCCACCTTGATGAGCACATCCTCAACTATGCCCCTTGGGTAAGTAATGGAACGGTCCGCCAATTGTAGCGACATGTATGTGGGTTTTGGATCAGGCAGATCCAGCTTTTTAAAGATCGACAACGGCATTAGATTAATGCTTGCTCCCAAATCACAAAGGCACTTGTCAAAAGTTAGATTGCCAATGGTGCAAGGAATGGTGAAGCTTCCTGGATCTTTCAGTTTTGGTGGTAACTTTTGTTGCAGAACAGCGCTGCATTCTTCCGTGAGAGCAACGGTTTCAAGGTCATCCAGTTTCACCTTCCTTGAAAGAATAGTCTTCATAAACTTCGCATAACTAGGCATTTGTTCCAGAGCCTCAGCGAAAGGTATATTGATGTGAAGTTTCTTGAACACCTCCAGAAACTTCCCGAACTGTCTATCCAGCTTTTGTTGCTGCAATCTCTTAGGAAAAGGTGGTGGAGGATAGAGCTATTTCTCCCCTGTATTAGCCTCAGGCAGAGTGTGTTCAACAGTAGTCTTCCTTGGTTCCGCCGCTTTCTCCTTTTGCTTAGATTCTTCATCTCTAACTTCAGCTTCGACTTCTTTTGCCTTTTCAGCATCAGCTACTTTTCCAGACCTTAAGGTAATAGCCTTGACTTGCTCTTTAGCTTCCTTCCTGCCTGGTACTTCCGTGTCACTGGGAAGAGTGCCAGGTTGACGATTGAGCACTGCATTGGCTAATTGACCGATTTGATTTTCCAAGGTCTTGATAGAAACTGCCTGACTCTTGCACAATAGCTTAAGTTCCTCAAAATCAGCACTAGTAGGTGCAGCTGCACTTCCCTGTTGAGGATATGATTGCCTTGTAGCATACTGCTGTGGTTGCTGGAATCCAGGTGGGTTAAACTGTTTACTCACTCCTTGCTGATATGTTGGCTGAATCGCATTCTGATTATTCCCCCAGCTGAAATTTGGATGATTTCTGTTATTAGGATGATAGGTCACTGGCACAGGCTGCTATTGTCGCTGATAATTATTCACATACTGAACAGATTCGTTGACAAGAGAACACTGATCCGTAGCATGAGAACCTGCACAAAGCTCACAAACCATATCTATTTGATTAACTCCATACGTAGCCAGAGAATCGACCTTCATTGATAGCGCTTGGAGCTGGGCTGCAATAGCGGTTGCTACATCAACTTCCAGAATACCTGCTACCTTGCCTGACGTCATCCTCTGAGTTGGGTTTTGATGCTCATTTGCAGCCATCGTCTCTATAAGATTATACGCCTCAGTATAGCTTTTAGCCCATAAGGCGCCTCCAGCTGTTGCATCGAGCATGGGCCGAGATTGGGCCCCCAAACCATTATAAAAACCAGTGATCACCATCCAATCCGGCATTCCATGATGTGGACATTTTCTCAACATTTCCTTGTAGCGTTCCCAAGCCTCGCACATAGATTCTGTAGATTGATGCGCAAACTGAGTAAGAGCACTCCTCATAGCAGCAGTCTTTGCCATTGGATAAAACTTCACCAGAAACTTTTGCGCAAGATCTTGCCACGTAGTGATGGACCCAGCTGGTTCAGAATGTAAACAGTCTTTAGCCTTATCCCTCAGTGAGAATGGGAAAAGCCTCAACTTGATAGCCTCATTAGTCACGCCATTATACTTAAAAGTGCTGCAGATCTCGACAAAATTTCTTATGTGCATGTTGGGGTCTTCAGTTGCCGCTCCTCCA
Organism: Apium graveolens; assembly: GCF_009905375.1. Taxonomy (NCBI): domain Eukaryota; kingdom Viridiplantae; phylum Streptophyta; class Magnoliopsida; order Apiales; family Apiaceae; genus Apium; species Apium graveolens. The sequence continues at coordinate 70,976,130 of NC_133653.1, forward strand.
AAAGAAACAGAATTCTGCACCATCTGAATAGTGCCCGACTTGATTTCAAAGGTGTTAGCTTGAATAGCCGGATGAAGGATGCTTGACTGAATGTCATCAATTTTAGGCCGAGAAAAATCCATAAGAGCTGGATCAGCTTGAACAATACGATCTCCCATGTTTACTGGTTCTTTCTGCTCAGTTCCTGAATCCGAATCCTCAAAATCTAACTTCTCCGAAATATCAAGAACTTCGTCTGTCTCCTCAGCTGTATCTAAAGTCCTCTTGCGAGCACGAGAACGAGTTTGCATAAACGCTTGCTAAAGTACCTGAAACACAACCGAAAAGAGTAAGTAACTATTACGTCCTAATCACTGAGTCCTAATGACCAATGATGGTAAGTACATAAACTAAACAAATACGCCGAGTCCCCGGCAGCGGCGCCAAAAACTTGTTAGGGCGAAAACATGCGCTAATATTCACGCAAGTATACGCGTTCGCAAGTAATATAGAATACTTTCTAGTTCGTTCCCTCAGAGACTCAGACTAAATTATTATCTAATTAAACTCACTCACCAATGTATGATTACTTCTCAATGTTAAGATAATAACACTTAAAATTGTTGATCAAATATTAACTATAATTAACTACTCAATTAACCACTTAACTACACTTCAAATTATCAATAATAAAACACTCATGAGATCACAACTTCATTATTACTTCCTTCTATAGCCATTGTTATTACCTTTAGCATGTGACAGTGATGATATTAATCAAATAACACGAAACTGATAAAAGCCAACTTTCATTGTACTAATACCATTCTACTAAGCATCCACAATTAAGATAGAAGTTGAATAGTCATCAATTATGTTGAGTTCCTATATGTCTACAGAAATTGACAACACAACGATTTAAGCACAAGTTATTTCTTTTGATTACATAGGGCAAATAAAACTGTTAGAATTACCCACTAATCATGCACAACGTACATGAACCTATGCTAGCATGGCAAGTTCTAAATCTCAAGATCCACCGTCGCTTCACAAGAGATTAACACCCTATCTTATATGTTCGCGACGCACATAAGACGAATACGCACAACCAATATTAGATATCATGCAATCATCACACACTAAAGTATTAAACAACTAACTAAAAAATTCCATAATAAATCCGTTGTAACCCCATGATCACGATTAGCCCATAATAGAACTTATCGCCATCATGGGTTCATATGAAATCATGACAAACAACACAAAAAAATAATAACTACACTAATTATATTAAAACAGAGTACGTCACAAGAGTAAATAAGTCAAAGCAAGAAAACTAGCATCCAACGTTACAACGAAACAAGAATCACAAGAATATATGCTTCCTCTTCGTTGCGGTGTGCTAAATCGGTCTTCTTCCTTATCTTCTTCGCTTCTTGCGTAAAACACAATCTAAAACATAATCTCCTTAATACTCTCTGTGAAAACGTCTCAAATCTACCTATATAATAGTCCCATAAAACTCAGATTACATAGAAGTTGGAAGCCACAAAGAAGTAGAAGTCTAAAATAATTCAGCTTTTTCCCCGACCTTGCGCGGCCGCTCAGCATATCTGCGCGGGCGCGCAGGCTGCTGCGCGGCCGCTCAGCATTGCTGCGCGGGCGCGCAGGACCCTACTGGAAAAATTCCAAGCTTGCTCCGTTTCTTCGCCGTAATCTGCCCATTCCTTTCCTCTCGCAATGGTGAACACATGCCAAGGCTTATTCTTGATGATTCCTCCCCCGAAATGCAACTAATACCCTGAAATGCATAAACACTAGAAAAACGCATCAAATACACAAAATACTTGATTTCAAGACACCAATTTAAGCCATTTTAAGACGTTCTAAGTGGTATAAAATGCCACTTATTAGTCCACATGTGAACTTGGGAAGAATAAAGGTTGATCAATTGGAAGAAGCCAAATATGCGATCAATGATAATTTAAGTGAAGCTAAGAAAATAACTAACGATAAATTTTGAAAATTCTGTCAGTAAGAACTTAAATATTATAAATAGAAGCCTTTTATTTCAGAGATGGCTTAGCTAATAATGCATATATTAATATTATCAAGAAAAAGACATTCTTATGTTAGGAGAGTTAATGAGTAATGAGAATGAAGAACTAAATAAGAAAAGAAGCGAAATCAAAAGGATGATAAAGAAATGTTATAAAATAATCTAGGATATATGTTATGTACATTAGATATGCCAGAACTAATAGGGGAATGAAGTAAAACACCGGCAATTGAAGACAAGAATTTCATTCAAAGGATGCGTGTAAGCAGGGAAGATCAAACAACAGTATTCGTGGCAAACTACTAGAGAAGAACGATACAATAAATCTCATATCGGAATTCTCCCTAATTAAAGTGAAGTCCCGAAGATTCTAACGAATGATTTACCAAGGTTACCTCGGGAAATGAGGTAAGAATTTTCATCAGTTACTGTTCGAGTCGAGTTGGTGTCAAAAGCCATGTATCGTATAACCCAGTAGAAATGAGATATTGAGTGAAGGAAAAATTCAGAAATATGGAATGCAGGAATAATGAAATAAAGGGGTATTTCGCGCTATATACAAAAGTGATCATAGGGAAAAGAGAAGGGAAGTATGAAGTCACACATCGGTTATCAGAAATTGCAAGTCTGAAGATTAAATGAACGTAATATATAAGGAGTAATGGGATAGTGTGATTGTATTTATTAATAATATCCTCACCCATTTAAGAATTAAGGAAGACCAAGTTGAACACCTGGAGATATGCATGTGAAGGGTAAAAGGTTAGAAACTACGTTCTAAGCTACAAAGGTATGAACTCTAGCTATAATTAATTATGAGCTACGAAAGTATGGTTAATTACCAACCAAGCAAGATCCATTCAGAGACAGATGTCTTGAGTAGAAAAGAAAAAGTGAATATCACTAAGATTGCTAGGGAGTGGATAATGGAATTGGAAAAGTTAGAAATTGAAAACAAGTTTTGATCCGACTTTTGGATTATACTAATACTTACTTTGTTGTTAGATATCAAATGTGGTATTAATATAGATGATTGATGTTGACTTCAGTATGGAATGTTGTGAGCATCAAAGTTCATATTGATATCTAATTTGATATGACAAAAAAATTAGTATTAGTACCAAGAGTTCGGTTTTGAATAAAGTTATGGTTCATTCTATTTCAAACTAATATCTCCTTTCAGATAGTAAAAGATTTCGCTCGATAAATATACTTGTTAGTGATTGAAAAGAAATTGAAAAATAATACGAAGTGATGAGTTAAATGCAAATGTCGAGATTTTCTTTTAATTTTTTTTATAAATTTTGACCATTTTGAAGCATCAGACGCCATGAGCTCAGTATATCGGACGCAGACGGATGGAGAATATAATATACCAGTTAAAGGTTCTCGAATATGATTGAAAATGATCATATGCTAGACTAATCAAACAAAAGGAGACGTGAGAAGTAAAGTAGAACAGTCGGGGAAAAGGGAAGGTTCATAAACACAAATTATTAGAATTAGGAAGGGAAGTAGATTAGTATAAATTGTGTTGGTCTGGTGAGCCAATAAGATAGATAGAACGGTTACGAATAGGTTGACCATGTTGTTACAGGCATAACGAGTTCATAAGATATTCAAATGTATATGGCTAAGAAAGGTAATTTTAGTTCCCTATGTATAAAATGAAGATTGATTCAGGTTACGTGAGTAACTGACAAATTTAATGTCAGTGAGAGACCGTTGAGTTGTGATTAAAGTGAGGAAACCCGAGGAGGAAAGATACTTGGAAAATATCATAGTCAACGTCAAATAGAAAAGAAGATTACAAGATCGATTAAAGAGCCTCGAATACGATGGGAAGCGATTACAAATTAAGTTATGTGAACAAAGAAACATATAAGGATGAGATTCAATACCGAGTAATAGTTGGAAACGCACATAAACACAAGTTACTAAAATTAGAAAGAAAAAGGAGAATTAAGAGGTGTTATGCTGGTCCCTCCTAGATAGTAAAATAGACAGGATAAATAGAAGTGAGTTGGCTCCACCGCTACCCGTATAGCGAATTCATAAGACGATTATATGTATATACCCAGAAAGATTAAGTTAGCTCCATTATATATAGAAGATGGAGATTTAAATTGAGATATACAAGCAACAAATAGAATATGTTGTTAGCGAGAGGTTATTAAGAAAAGATTGATATTATGCATTAAAGTTATGAAAAATTATTAGGTTGAAAGACTCACCTGAGAGAATGAAAGTGATATACTTAAAAAGTATCAGTATTATTCCTTAGCATGATTCTGAGGATAAAATCCTTTTAAGGGGGGAAGGATGTAACATCCGGGAAATATCGTGTAATTATTTGTATCAATATATGATTATTATGTGAATATTATATGAATTTTTGGTGAATTATCTGATGTTTGATAATAATATTTGGATGTTTGTATGTAATAAAATGTGAGTATGTTAATTTTAATATGTCCAGAATAAAATATAGATAATTAAGGTATTTTTCTGGTAATTTTTGGAGTGTTAGATGATTTTATAATGATTTATGAATTATTAATTATTTTCTGAATAATTATATATTATTTTATAAAGTTGGGAATCGTCGACTTCAACCGTTTTTATGTTTTTACAACCTGAAACTCTTTTGAAAACACCTTCCTAACCTAATCTGGTAATTCCGGACATTTTCCGTGTTTTGACTTTTTCGATCCGGATTACGGTTTGACCCGTGCGCGGCCCAGCGTAAAATTTTTGATACGACAATCATTTTGGTAAATCAACGAAACCCGTATTTTCAAAAGACGGGATATTATTACATTATTTCCGTATAAAGTATTTTATAAAAAGCCCGGTTGGGATAATTATCCAGAATTGATATCAAACCGGATCGTTATTGCAGTTACTTAGCGGCTAAGCAACTAATTTAACGATCCAAAATGATCCAGAACGAACCAATATTCCGTAAATATAAATAGCATATTTCTTATTTCATTTTATTCATTTATTCATTTGCAACAAGTAAAAATACAATAAATACAAAGAAAAATCCTAAAAACCAATATGTTCCTGAGAATCAAATGCACGAACGAAGGCGTTACCGAACTCCGATTCAAGCGTGCGATATATCAAAATGAAGCTCTCGAAAAACTCTACCTTAATCCACTATCTGTTTTTACCCAGAAATCAAGGTATTTTTCTGACTTAATTATTTTAATTCGAATTAAATATAGATTAAATTATGAATTTTTGTTCTTGATGTTTATGATATGATTTGATGGCATAATCGTGTAGATAATATTTTTCTGGTCAATTTGGTGTATTATATGTCAAAAACTGAGTTCAATAACATGCTTAAAATGATGTTTGATTCTCTGACTGAACAACTAGGTTTTTAGTAGTTTGAATGTTCTTAATTCAAATTAGGGTTTTCTTTTCTGTTAATTCTCGTCGGTTACCACCAATGTATTGAACACATTCCCAGGAGTCGATTTGTGATTTTTAGTTAATTAAACGGACTTAGTATAGAGCAGATCGGAAAAATAAGCACGGCGGCGTCGGAGTTTTTGGGACAGGTTTTGTTGAAGATTCTATGATCGGTTGGACAAATTGATTGCAGAACTGAACTCTGGGTGATGAGTAGTATGTTCCCTGTTAAAATCGTGGACTTCTGGGCAGTTTTCAGGCCTTCCGAAAAAGCTCCATGGTGGCGGCCATGGAGTTCCTGCCGGCGAAGGGAAGAAGACAAGGGGAGGTGGTAAATTTACCACTTTACCCCTGTAGTTGTGTAAAACTTACAAACTAGTCCCTGTGACTTTAAAAACTCGCAAAAACAGTATTCTATTTTAAAAATTCTCAAAACTTGTATTTCCGTTTTTGGAAAATTGTTTTTATTTATTTAAAAATCCAAAATTTATTGTTTTTAATTCTGAAAATTCTTTTAAATTCGAAACTAAATCTAAATATTTAATTAATCAATTTTAGTTGATAATTAATTATTTAATTAGTCAATTAATCTAAATATTAATTGATTAATTAATTTAATTCATTATTATTTAATTATAATTGATTTAATAATTGGATTTAATTATTTATAATTGATTTAAAAATTCAGAAAAATAGTTTCGAGCTTTAAAATATTATTTTAAAGGTTCGATAAATATTATAAAATTATTTTAAAGTCGTATTTAGGTATTCGAACCCTATTATTGAATTATTAAATGATTCGGAGACCGTTTTAATTCCGAAAAATGTTCAAAAATTTATAATAAATCAACCGTTCGTCCGTTTAATACGAAACGAACGCCTCTAGACTCAGAAAAATATATTGCTCCTATTAAAAATATTTTTGGGACCTAAATTCCTTTGTATCTAAAGGAAGTTTGTTTTAGGGATCATTCCAAGTCGATAATCATTCGGTAAAATATTCTTTTTGACCCGATTTCAATTCTAAAGGTATTAAGACCTATCTTTTGTCGATTCAACTTATATGCTACATGAATTACGTAATTATGTGTTATATGATTACATGCCCTATGTGTACGTATTATGTGAATAATGAGTCAGCGTGTCTTTTAAACGTTATCTGTATGAGATGTGATTCTTATCTATTATTATCGGGCGGGTAGATAATAGGGATACGTGTATAAACTAGTCAATTATATATTGTCAGTTCATTGAATAATATTATTTATGATAGATGCACATAGTGCGAGACATTCAAAGCCAGATAGAAATGGTAGAAGTAAAGCCTGATTGCGTGTAGTACTGAAATGAGTGGATTCAGAATAAAGATAAACCTAAGAGGGTAAATAATAAGAAAGGTCAAGTAGCCCGTCAAGGGTAATACAGATGCGACAGGACTGAGTGATATGGAAACTAGTTAAAGATCGGAGGATTATCTATTGAGGCAAGTATTCCTAACCTTTCTCCTAAAATACTGCAAATATTTATTCGCTCCTATTCTAAATTCAGAATAGTTAACTGTTTTATATTTCATTGCAAATACTCTTATTATGCCAGTTCTTTTCATTATTGTTCCTATAATTCGATTGCTCTTTTGAGCAAATACCCATTCGTTCGGGTTATTTGCGAACCCTGATTTGGGCTGTTTTGAAATCAAAATGATTTGATATCAAAATACTCTACGGGCTGGACGGTTACTATTAGGACCAGTGATAAGCTGGATCCTATGGGTCAGGGATGAACCATATGTTGGTTGGGTCTATGCAGTTGGATATAGATCCGCACTGTATCCTGACTGATCAGCGGGTTATAGTTCATATGTTGGTTTCTAGTGTCCAGTCTAATTTATTGCTGATCGCCATTAACGGCATTCCTTTCCGAATAGTTCATACTTGTAAATTTCAAGAGGACGAAATATTGAAACGATCACTGTTCCTTTTACAGAAAAATGTAATTTATGATTAAAGGCCAATGAGGGCCAATGTTTTGTTCGCTCAACTAGTTAAATATGTAAAAACATTTTTAAAATCATTTAACCATCATTTCTAGGAGTTTTCTGATCTGATACCTGGAAACCATTTATGATACTTGCTGGGCATTTTTGGCTCACTCTTGCTTTGTGAACTCTTATTTCTTTCCGTATCAAATGAGGGAAAAGTGAATAGCTTTTAATAGTCAGCAAAAGTGGTGAGATTCCAGTTCAAGAAATTTGGAGATGTTGGAGCGATCAATACAAGGAAATTAGTAGTGAGGTAATGAAATTGTATTTAGACAATGTGAATTTTAGAAGGTTAGATTCTTGTTTCATACTATAACCTATAAGCGATCCTGAATATGAGGGGTTATCTGTATATTTATTTTAATATACAGGTTTTTATTATTATTTAAAGTTATGTAGTGACACCCAATCCTGACCCTGGATTTGGGGGTATAACATTCTTCTTGCTCCGCCTTATCAGTAACATTCTCGAACTTCCTCTTTTTATCGCCCTTTTCTTTGACGGCCAACTTTTAATCACTCTCAGTTACTAGGGAGGTTTTAACTACAGAAGGATATGTCTTGAGTTCCAACTCCACAACTCTGCTACGAACTTCAGGCTTCAATCCTTGTTGAAACCTTCTTGCTTTCTGAATCTCCGTACTCACATATCCTGGAGCTAATCGGGCCAATTTCGTGAACTTGGCCTCATATTTTGACACACTCTTTTCACCTTGTTTCAACTCTAGAAACTTGACTTCCAACTGATTTTGTAAACAATCAGATAAATACTTCTTTAAGATTAACTCTGTAAACCTGGTCCAAGAAACAAGACCCTCTCCTTCTAAAGCACGAGTGAATTCCCACCAATAATTCGCCTCACCCTTAAGAAAATAGCTCGAATAATCCGTTTTAGAATCATCACTTACTTGAATGAGGGTAAAAGCCTTTTCCATTTTCTTAACCAAATTTTAGAAGCAACAGGGTCTACTTCGCCCTTAAATTCTGGGGCTTTGACATATTGGAAGGATTTGAAACTAACGGTTTGGTTCGGCTGTCTTTGCTGGTATTGCTACTGAAGCTGCAGCTGTTGTTATTGGATTTGTTGGTGCTGTTGTTGTATGAATTGTTGTTGTTGTTGTTGCTGTTGCAGAAATTGATGTTGCTGCTGCTGGAATTATTCTTGCTGCTGAGCCATCTGATTAGACTGTTGGCGTAACAAATCTAGAAATTCACCCATGGCTAGGCCCCCAACAGAGTCTCTACTAGAGGAATTAGATGGGATATGCTTCTTGGGCAGCATTCTCCCGAAACACGACAAAAAGTTTAATATGAAAAGTTAGCCCCCTGGTTGCAACATTTTTATGTGTCAGGAGAATGCTGCCACAATAAAATATTCCCATCCTTATTTGATTGGGGTCCACCCACAATGCATGGCTAGATTTAACAAAACCAGCAACAAATATAATAATAACAGTAACAACAATTATAACAGTGCAAAAGTTTTATAAAAAACCAAACAACAGTTTTTATCTAAAAGAACTACAATATAACAGCAGTGCAAATATCCAACTAAACATCTATAGTAGAATGCTGATAATAAAACTGAGTACAAAACAAAATTTGCTGTCATAACAGCCTCCGCCTAATACATGCTACAACAATATATTATACATATAAAAAAATTACAAAACTTCTGATGAACCGACTGTGAGCTCTGTCCATCACTGCTGCAACTCTACTCTAACAACTACCACAGCCACTTCCCCCAATAGAGCCTAACTCGAACACAAGCCAGTTAACCAGGTCCTGGTACTGAATAGCCCTAAAGTTAGAGCTAATAAAAGGGTCAATAGACCTAGCTTGCTCAACAGTAGTCTGAGTCAAAGTCCTCGCTCGGGCCTGGATATCAGGTGAGGGGATAAGGATGCCCTGAAAGGATCCAACTGGTACTCGATCAAGATGTGTGGCCAATTCTGGGCTCTGATCTCTAATAAAAGATCTGTTCACCGCCCGGTGAATATGATACGGAATTAGGGAGGAGGTACCTGTAGTGTGGCGCCCTCCAAACCCGGGTCGGAAGATTGGGGTCCACAGTACACACACAATATTTAAACCTGTATATGAAATACTATTTGCAATGACCCTGCTTTACACAACCATGGATCGTAACAGGTTAAAGTATGAAAACAAGCCACAACCTTAACTTTTATTACAACGTACCAAATCCCAACTAATTTAACTTATAACTGATAATGAAATTATTCTTACAATCTTACTATCTCACTACCATATAAAGCTCCTGCTAGCTGGATTCAACTAAATATGGAATCCTAGCTCGTACTCTGGACTGAGGAACCTCGCTATCAACCATATCATTTTTAACTGTAGAATACATAAAAATATTCGCAAGAGTGAGCTAACTAGCTCAACAAGTCATAATAATGATAACTGAGGTTAAATATTATCCAAATGGGATAATTCAGAAGAATCAAGTTTCTTGTTAAACAATCATTAGAATTGGATATTCATTTTTAAATTTTAAAACCAAGGTTAGGCTACTGATCAGTCACGCACTAACCCCGAGCAAGGCACACAGCTCTACTCTATAAACTGGATCCAAGGAACATATTGGCCTAATTCGACCACGAATCTGGTCTGACCATGAATCTGGTCCACATAAAGAAAACTATCCAATTCTAAAGCAATTCACTATGATAAACAATATAACTCAATAAAACAAGATCATAATCAACAGTGATGAAATATTTGTATAAAGGCATGATGCAATTTTATGAGTATCACAAGGGTATATCAAAGTATGTATAAGAAATGGCCTTTAGCCTGTAGGAGAATTAGGTATTAGATGAAGAATGATTTTTTAAGGTTTAGTTCTTTGATATGATTGGGCTATTAAAGTTTCTGTATGTTCAAGCAATTCTGTTATGGAGTAGTATCATATTTGTGTGGTTTAATATCTGGAAATTAACAGGGGATGGTTTACAAAGAATAAGGATTACGGCTCAAAGATCAAATGATGTGATCCGGGTTCAAGGCTGTATGATTCAAAGTACTCATAATATAAAACAAAGCTATTTTGATTATTACAACCTGTCACAAGAGAATTTAGAAATATTTGCAATATATCCCGAGAAAGGTTCATAAGTACTTGCCTTATCTCAATTGATTCCAACTTCACTTGTACTCGTCTAATAATTCTATTCAACAACCACTTGTCTACTTTTCCTATTCCTACTTTATTTTCTACGCGTCGATTCCATTTTCTGATCACCTGCTTCCTTTTTCTACGCCTCGCTTACTCTGCTAGGTGTCATAATTATCTATCAATATTCATCTCACATTAGTATATTCATCATATAAACGTCATAAGGTTTTATCTACCCTTCGTTTCACCCAAATCCGATTTACGGATTGAAAGTTATGGCAGAAACAATCAAAAAATGCACATACAATCATATTAGGCATCAATCAGATCACATATAACACATAGCACGTAAGATATTCAATTAGAATGATTTTTCAAAGAAGACTCGGAGTCAAAATGATTTTTCAAGTATTTAATACGATTTTTTGTACATTTTTCATAATTAAAATGGGCTTTCGAATCATTTTATAATTAAATTATGACTTTAAAATAATTTAATATATTATTTATCGAGCTTTGTTATGGATAAAAAACTAAGGTTACTATTTGTTGTATTTGTTACTAAGGTTCGGGAGCTCAAGACCTTTAATGGCTACTCTCGTGTTTCGTAGCTTAACTCTGCCTTTACGAGATGCCTACGTATCTCTGTGAATAAGAGAATCAAGCCAAAAAAGTAGTTCTGATCTGTGGGGTGAGACCCCTTATATAGATGTTGAGAGTCCTTGAATTGGACTAGGGATAGGAGACTTGTTGACCAAGTTCTCAGACTTTGGATAGACTTTGAAGTCCTAGAATAGAGGAATCAGATTCCTAGTTGGTGTAGGTATCCTTGGGGCTATCTTCTATAGATTTTTATCACTGATTGGACTCTTTTAATGAGCTGTTAATCTCCCTTATTGATTAATTACGAAATTAGTAAATAATTAGAGTTTCGGGCCTCGTTAATTGGGCTTCGTTACTAGAACATACCAGATCTAATTAATTCAACGTTAATTATATTTCTAGGCTAATTTTACGCCCGTATCATTTACCCCCCAACTTCTAGGAAACCGTAAAAGATTTCGCAGAAGTTAAGTTCATTTGTTCCCTTACAGGGTGTCGTTTTTGCGTAAAGTGTGGAGCGACCTACACATTTACAACGATTTGCCTTGCACACGGCTTCAGGGTTATTTTATAACCTCTCTATTGTTTTCCTTACCTTATTCCTTCTTTTTAGGAATTTTCTGGTATTTTTCAGGAATTTTCTCTTTATTCACAGGAATTTTCCCTTAATTTCTGGGATTTTTCCTTAATATTTTACCATAAAAAATTTTTGAAAATTATTTTCTAATTTTCCCTAATTTTCTGGGATTTTATGCTTATTTTCCCTATTTATTGGGAATTATTGGCAATTTTCCTGATTTTATCCCATTTTTCTAATTAATTAAATAATCAGAAAAATAGAATTTTGCTGCTCAATGGATCCTAGGCGTTGTTGATCCACGCCTAGGAGACAGTTTCCTAACAACGTCTAGGAACAATGCACCTTGGGCGTTGTTGGAGGCTGATACTTCCTGGGCGTTGTTGATCCACGCCATGGAGATAGTTTCCTAACAACGTCTAGGAACAATGCACCCTGGGCGTTGTTGGAGGCTGATACTTCCTGGGCGTCGTTGATCCATGCCTAGGAAAGAGTTTCCTAACAACGTCTAGGAACAATGCACCCTGGGCGTTGTTGGAGGCTGATACTTCCTGGGCGTCGTTGATCCACGCCTAGGAGACAGTTTCCTAACAACGTCTAGGAATAATGCACCCTGGGCGTTGTTGGAGGCTGATACCGCGCCTAGACAGTTTCCTAGACATTTCTAACGACGTCTAGGAAACTTGCGTCCTGGGCGTTGTTGAAGGCCAATCTGTTCATAATTCCTAGGCATTGTAGACCCACACCTAGGAGACATCCTTCCAACAGTGTCTAGGAAACTTGTGTCATGGGCGTTGTTGGAGGTTAACATGTCCATAATTCTTAGGCGTTGTAGACCCACGCCTAGGAGACATCCTTCCAACAACGTCTAGGAAAATTGCGTCCTGGGCGTTGTCGGAGGTTAACACGTCCATAATTCCTAGGCGTTGTAGACCCACGCCTAGGAGACATTTTTGACACCACGCCCGGAAATCATGTCCTCTAGGCGTGGTTGGGCCTTCAAGCCATAATTTATTCAGTGAATTTTGGTTTTCTTTTTGGTTTAGAACGTTCTAGATCTTTTCAAAATTCAAACTTTATGGGCTTCCCGCCTCTACTAGGCCCATTTCTTTTGGCCCAGAAACGTTTGAGCTTCCAAACGCTCATCTAAATAAGGAGTCAAGTGTGAGCTTATATCTCACACTTCACTTCCACAAAATTTTCTTCACCTCTAGATTTTTCACTCTGTAAATATTCTCTCAAGGACAGCCACCGCAAAGCGAATTCTGACATTCTACAGCACCGCTTTCTGGGCTCATTTTGAAGAGCGTTTGAATCTTCATCTTCTTCGATTATTTTCAAGAGCTTTCTGGGTTTAGTCTTCATCCATGGCAGATTCCGGTTCATCCCACTCCCAGATTCCCCATGCTGTTACCCTTCCATCTAGGGCCAGCCGAGGTAAAAAATCTCTCGTCCATTCCTCAGTTATTTCTCTTAGGGATCTTTTAAACGAGTTTGGGCAAGCCTTCCCTAACATGTTACACTTAGATACATATAACTATCCTTCTAGATTTGGTTCAGAACAAGTAGGTACCATAGCTCGCCTTTTTGGTATTTCTTACCCTTATAGGGTCATTCGGGTCTATAAGGAAACCTTTTATGCTAGTTTTCGCCTTCCTCCTCATCCTTTCATTTTTCGCCTTTTGGCTGAGACTCGAGTATGTCCGACCCAACTCACACCCAATTCTTGGCATTTCATTCACTGTTATATGGCCCAATCACGTAAACACGGTTTTGAGCCCAACGTTTGTGTCTTTCGATATTTGTTTAAATTTGTAAATGCTTCTGAGGACCAAGGATGGGTCAAAATAGTTCATAGATCTTCGGCCCACTCCTGCTTTGTTTCTAGCACCAACCCTGACTCGTATCCAACTTGGAAGAGCGAGTGGTTTTATGTGTTTCTGGATTCCGAGGAGGGTTGGGACCATTTTTTCAGGCACAACTTCTCAAAAAGTATAGACGGGTCTTTAAGAGACCTAAAATTGGGGATAGATGAGGATGCGGCCATCAAGGCCATCACAGCTGATAACTTGCATCATTGCGCTCTCATCCTTTCAGAGGGTAATTTGCAAGATTTAGGTCTAAGTGACCTAGGTCCCAAGGGTATTTCTTTCCCCTTTTATTCCATTTTCTTAATTCCTTATTTGTCCTTCTTCTTGCATGCCTATATCTTTTTGCAGCTAGGGCAGCTTTGGACACGATCTTCAAGAAGCGGGAGGCCCGTGCTGCCAAGATCTCTGCTGTTGAGACCCATCGCGACAAGTGGGTTAGGATTGGTGACGACCCTTCAGTCACGGTTAAGGAGGCCGTCCCTACCTTTTTATCCCAGAGGCCCCTTAGCCTTGATGAGGATACCTCTCCTTTCACCGTCACTTGGGGCCTTCAGAGGAGGGAAACAATGGTAGGGAGTTCCGAGGCTATCGCGGTTTGGTCCGAGAGTGTGATTACGCCTCGTGACAGGGATGAGATAGTAGAGTCTTCTGATGACCTACAGATTGAGCGTCTAGGTGCTCAGGCCGTGGTTTCTGTAAGCCTCTTCCTCGTCCCCTTTTTGACTGTTTTTTAATTCTTTCATACTTACTTACTATATTATGCTTGTGCAGATGAATACCTATCTTCAGGCTGCCCTTCATAATCTGAAGGATGTGAGGACTAGCCTGACCATTGCTGAGAGAGATAGGGACATGTACCTCAAGGCTTCCGAGGCCAACTTCACTCGTTTCTGTGAGGTAGAGAAGGAGCTGGCGGATGAAAAGGAGAAAGTGTGTAAGCTGGAGCTCGATGCTCAGAGGGCCCGGGCTGAGGTGATAGTTGAGTATAAGGCATCTCAGGATTTTTAAGATGTCCTGAATGCTGAGTACGATGCTAACTTCCCGGAGACCTTTTCTAGCTGCTGGGAGCAGATAGTGGAGGAGATTAGGAAGAAGATCCCGGAGGTGACTCTCGCAACCTATCTAGTCCTTACTATTCCTGGGCAAGAGCCTCTTCTTGAGGATATTCCTCTCTTTCCTACTCTCACTACTTCTGTTGAGGCCACAGTTGTTTCTTCTCGAGATGCTGATCCTATGGGAGATAAGCATGTTCCCCCTTCTACTGCTGCCGATGAGGGAAACATTGATGATGACTTTTTCAAGGATCTTTGAGTAGTTAGTTTTTCTTATTTGGCCCATCATGGCTTTTTATGTATTGACTTATTCGTATTGGGAACTTATTACCCTTCGGGGTTTTATTATGTTATTTTAAGTTATTTGTTTGCTTTTCTACTATCCCTTTCAAGTACTTGTACTATTAGTTTACTAGCTTTTAAAAGCTATCCCTTATTTTCCTCGTAATTGTACTAAAATAGATAAGCAAACTCAACCATATATAGTATGCACCAAACAGTTCTATGATAAGATGAACTAAACAATTGTAAAACAAGTTTATGGCAACTCTTGGGATTCATCCCTTACACAACTCCTAATAATCCTTGAAAATAAAGCTAAAACATGCAAGTCCTAAGCAAACAAAGCTTCAAGGTGCTTTTCGACCTACTTGTCATCTTGACAAGTGAGAATCATGTTTAATGGTTTCACACATAGTAAACCTTCAGGTTTTGTGCATGCCAAGTTCTCGGAACTTCAATACCATCCATAGTCTCCGGCTTGTAGGTTCCTCTACCCTGTACACTCTTGACCTTGTATGGCCCTTCCCAATTTGGGGCAAGTTTCCCTTTCTGCCCTATACTAGAAGCTTCCACCTTCCTCAAGACTAAGTCACCCTGTTTGAAAAACCTTTTTTTAACCCTTAGGTTGTAGTAGAACGAAGCCTTTTTCTGATACTCCACTATCTTCGCATGTGCCTTGTCTCGGACTTCATCAATTAGATCCAGGGATAATCTTTGCCCTTCCTCATTCTCCTCATCATTGAAAGCTTGAATCCTAGGAGAGGAATGTGATATCTCTACGGGAACAACTGCTTCTTCCCCATATGCTAACATGAAGGGAGTTGCTCCAGTCGTGACTCTACAGGTAGTCCTATAGGCCCATAGTATTGGGAGTATTTCATCTACCCAGTTATTCCTCGACTTCTCGATTCTTTTCTTTAGTCCATCCAGGATTATCCGATTTGCCACTTCCGCTTGCCTATTGGCTTGTGGATGAGCTACAGAGGTGAATCATAACTCAATTTCGTTCTCTTCACAATACTTCTTGAATTCCTCGTTGTTGAATTGTGTTCCATTGTCAGTGACTAGGATGCGGGGAATTCCATACCGGTACATGATATTTTCCCACAGGAACTGTGCAACCTGCTTAGTTGTGATTTTGGCCAAGGGCTTGGCTTCAATCCACTTGGTAAAATAATCGATGGCTACAATCAAAAACTTCCTTTGTGCCATGGCCATGGGAAAAGTCCCAAGTATATCCATTCCCCACATAGCAAAGGGGATAGGTGAGTTGATGGATGTCAGCATCTCAGGGGGTTGTCTAACAACAGGTGCATGCTTCTGACAGCGGTCACACTTCTTCACATATTCTTTGGCATCCGCCATTATTTCTGGCCAATAGAAGCCTAAACGGGTTATCTTATGAGCTACTGCTCTGCCCCCCAAGTGTTGCCCACATATGCCTTCATCTACTTCTTCAAGAGCCAAACGTGCCTCATCGGGCCTAAGACACCTTAAGTAAGGCACCACAAAAGATCTTTTATACAAAATCCCATCTATTAAAGAGTATCATAGTGCTCGAACAGCCAACTTCCGTGCTTCAGTAGCATCGTTTGGCAACCATCCGGTTTGAATATGAGTCTTAATGGGATCAATCCATGAAGTCCCCAGACCTATAGGAGCTACAAGCTTAACATCAATGCTCCGTGTCTTTAGAACGCGTAAGTATACACTTCCCGAACTTTTCTCTATCTCGGATGAAGCAAACTTTGATAATGCATCTGCCTTAGCATTTTCCTCCCTCGGAATATGTTCAATATGGCATTCATCGAATTGGGTCATCACAGCCCTTACTAGGCGGACATACTTAGCCATCGTATCATCCCTTGCCTCAAACTCTCCCTTTACCTGGGATATGACCAACTTTGAGTCTCCATAGACTTTTAAGTTCTTAACTCTAAGTGTCCCTGCTAAGCCAAGGTCAGCTATCAGAGCTTTATATTCTGCCTCATTATTTATGGTTGAGAAGTCCAACTTCATGACATACTCAATCAAGAACCCATCAGGGCTTTGTAAAACCAAACCTGCTCCACTTGAATTTGTTTTTGATGCTCCATTAAAATAAAGGACCCAATATTCTTTCTCCTTATCAACCTTTTCCTTGTCCTCCTTATCAACTTCCTTGTCTTGAGGTATGGTATCCTCTTGCCCCCGACTTCTTAGTCGGATATGGTACATTCCACCACGAAGTCAGCCAATGCCTGGGCTTTTATTGCCATTCGTGGCTTATACTTGATGTCGAATTCTCCTAGCTCTATCGCCCATTTGATCAGTCTCCCACTAGCCTTAGGACTATGGATTATATTTCTCAAGGGTTGATTCGTTAGAACCTCAATTTGATGAACCTGAAAGTAAGGACGGAGCTTTCTTGAAGCTATTACCAGGGCTAAAGCAAACTTCTCAATGGTTGAATAATTCAACTCAGCTCCATGCAGAATCTTGCTGATATAGTATACGGGTTTCTGGATTTTCAGTTCCTCCTTAACCAACACAGCGCTCAAGGCACTCTCTGAAATGGCCAAGTACAAGTATAAGACTTCATTCAAAGCCGGCTTGGCCAACAACGGGGCCTGGGCCATATATTTCTTTAATTCCTCGAATGTCTTCTGGCTTTCCTCACTCCATTGAAATTTTTTGACCTTCTTTAAGGACTTGAAGAATGAAAAGCACTTGTCTCCTGACTTGGAGATGAATCGTCCCAGCGCAGAAACCCTTCTTGTGAGCTTTTGAACATCTTTGACAATTTTTGGTGGGTCCATGTCCAGGATTGCCTTTATTTTGTCGGGGTTGGCCTCGATCCCTCTCTTGGAGACCATCAATCCCAAAAATTTTCCCGATCCTACTCCGAAAGCACATTTCGTAGGATTTAACATCATCTTGTGGTACCTCAGGACCTCGAAAGCTTCCCTCAAACGGGTTATATGATCAGTCTTTACTAGACTCTTGACTAACATGTCATCAATATATACTTCCATAGTCTTGCCAATAAGATCCTTAAATATTTTATTTACCAACCTTTGATAGGTGGCTCCTGCATTCTTGAGACCAAATGCCATAACAAGATAACAATAAACACCAAAGTCAGTGATGAATGATACCTTTGGAATGTCGTCCTTATGCATCCTGATCTGATTGTATCCACTAAATCCATCCATGAAGCTCAGCATCTCATGCCCAGCAGTGGCATCTATCAAAGTATCGATCCTTGGTAACGGGAAATAGTCCTTTGGACATGCATCATTTAGATCAATGAAGTCCACACACATCCTCCACTTTCCATTGGCCTTCTTCACCATTACAGGGTTTGTTAACCACTCCAGAAATTGAATCTCCTCAATAAAACCAGCCTCTAAGAGCTTTT
Organism: Apium graveolens; assembly: GCF_009905375.1. Classification (NCBI taxonomy): domain Eukaryota; kingdom Viridiplantae; phylum Streptophyta; class Magnoliopsida; order Apiales; family Apiaceae; genus Apium; species Apium graveolens. Next base: position 70,994,562 of record NC_133653.1, read on the forward strand.
CCACTTCCTGTTTTATAGCTTCTTGCCTTTTTGGAGCAAAACTTCTTTTCTTTTATTTCACTGTCTTCCGATTTGGGTCCACATTCAGCTTGTGAGTAATCAGTTCCGGGTCTATGCCAGGCATATCAGCTGCTGACCATGTAAATACGTCACTATTTTCTTGCAAAAATTTTACCAACTTCCCTCTAAGGGGCTCCTCGAGCGTAGCTCCAATAAAGGTCACCTTCTCAGGATCTTCGGGAGATAAAGGAATTGAAATCAAGTCTTCTGCTAGCTTTCCTCTTTTCTCATCATTCTCTCGGATATCCAGATCTTCAATAGGAAGAACCTGGCCCCCAACTTCATCTGCCCTCAAAGAGGCCACATAACAACTTCTAGCCATTTTCTGATCTCCTCTCTCTTCTCCAATCCCATCCCGGGTAGGAAACTTCATAACTGAATGATAGGAAGAAGGGACTGCCTTGAAGGCGTGTATCCCTGTTCTTCCCATGATATCATTGTAAGTCGAACTAGCCTTCACCACTACAAAGTCCAACATCTGAGTTGCTTGCCTTAGTTCCTGTCCTATGGTTGTGGGCAACTTGATTATCCCTTCTAGAGGGCACTCCACCCCCACAAATTCATAAATTGGCATGTCGGTTGGGGTCAATTGGGAGTCATTATATCCCATCCTTAAAAAGGTGTCATAGAGCAAGATATCCACTGAAGGACCATTATCCACAAGGACCCTTCTCACCAGGTTGTTCCCTATTATTGGGGTTATAACCAACGGGTCATCATGGGGAAATTTTACACCCTCCAGATCAGAATTATCAAAAGACATTATTACTCCCGTCTTGGCCCTCTTCGGGGCTTGTCCAACAATATTCATAACTTCTCGGGCATACGCTTTCCTGGAGTTCTTGGATAGCCCGACAACGGTTGGTCCTCCAAAAATTGTGTTTATCACAGGCCCTCGGGGTCGTGGTCCTCCGAAGATTGTATTTATCACCGGTCCCCTGGGCTGGGGATTCCGCCCCTGATCGTCTTGGTCCCTTCTACAATCTTCAAAGTTCTTTCTTCCATTGTGATTCCTATCGCCTCCATCTCCAGTATACTTGTTTAATCTCCCTTTTCTAATAAGAAACTCAATTTCATCTTTTAGTTGCCTACACTCATCGGTGTCATGACCAATATCCTTGTGAAATCTACAATACTTGCCGTTATCTATCTTGGCAGGATCGGCCTTTAAGGGTTTAGGCTAGCGAACATCTCGATCTTTCTCGATTCCATTAAAATTTGGCTCCTTGGAGCATTCAGCTTAGCATATTCAGTGAACTTTTGCCCATGTCATCCCTTCTTGGTGGTCGAATCAGAGTTTTGCTCGGTTCTAGGATACTTGTCCTTAGCGATATATTCCAGGTCAGTTTTCCGCTTCTTGCCTCCACTGGGCTCATTACTCACTACGGTCTTCCTCATGCTCTCTTCCACCTTGATGTACTTCCCGGCTCTATCTTGGAGCTAGCTGCAACATGCTTTCAGGGGGGCGTTTGGCCAAGGACATCTTGAATAATTCATCCCTAGTTCCCTGTTGTAGTGCTATCATGGCTACCTTGTCATCAAGGTCCGGGACTTTCAAAGCCTCCTTTATGAAACGATTCAGATATTCTCTCAAGGATTCTTTTACTCCTTGTACAATACTCATGAGGGATGCTGAACTTTTCTCATGCACTCTCCCACTGATAAACTGCAACAACAGTGCATTAGAAAACATCCTGACATGATTAGCGGGATCTCCCGTGCCATCATAAGCTTTGATACTGGGCATCTTAAACTTTCTCGAGATATGGGCATTCATTATTTCTTCACTGAATGGTGGGGTGGGATCATCCGGATCTCCAAGGGGAAGAAGATTGCTTGGATCAGCTCTTGGGACTACGGCCCTTCTCTGTATCGGACCTTCCAGGTCTATAATAGGGGGAGGATTCCTTCCCTTTGGGGGTAATGGGGGTCTAGTGGTCTGGTATACCTCCAAATCACGCTTCAGTCTTTGAATCTCAGCCTCGTGAGCCCTGATCCTTTCCTGTACTTCTTGGAGATTTATCCCCTGGGTACTCTTAGGACGTTGGCTACCATCAGTCATCAGCTCTTTGACAGCACGTCACCTTCTTGGGGCTACTTCATCATCCGAAGATTCAGAGTCTCTCTCAGTGTAAGGACCAGAAATTTCCTGATCCTCAGGGGTAGGAGCCAAACCTCGTATGTAGGGGGAGATCGCCCTCGTGCTTCACTCCATCCCGCATGCCCACTTCCTCCAACCTCGGGGTAAAGGGGCATCCTATAAGGGGGGTTAGTAGTAACAACAGTTGAATAATCATACCCAATGGGTCTAGAATTCGCAGGTGCATGTAGTTGTTGAACTTGAGGATTCGTACCTTGAGTAGCCGAGGGAATCGTCCCTTGTGGCTGAGGTTCAGTTGCCCCTATCTGGGCTTCTCCTTGTGTGGCTGCATAAGTTGAATGAGGAGGTACCTCCACAGCTGACGAAATCACTTGGGTTGTCTCCGTTGGTGTTCCTACTTCGAGGGCTCTAACTGTTCTCCGTGTTTTCGCCATGGTTGTTGTTATGTTTTCCCACAGACGGCGCCAAATGTTATGGACAAAAAACTAAGGTTACTATTTGTTACTAAGGTTCGGGAGCTCAAGGCCTTTAATGGCTGCTCTCGTGTTTCGTAGCTTAACTCTGCCTTTACGAGATGCCTACGTATCTTTGTGAATTAGAGAATCAAGCCAAAAAACGTAGTTCTGATCTGTGGGGTGAGACCCCTTATATAGATGTTGAGAGTCCTTGAATTGGACTAGGGATATGAGACTTGTTGATCAAGTTCTCAAACTTTGGATAGACTTTGAAGTCCTAGAATAGAGGAATCAGATTCCTAGTTGGTGTAGGTGCCCTTGGGGCTATCTTTTATAGATTTTTATCACTGATTAGACTCTTTTAATGAGCTGTTAATCTCCCTTATTTATTAATTACGAAATTAGTAAATAATCAGAGTTTCAGGCCTCGTTAATTGGGCTTCGTTACTCGACCATACCAGATCTAATTAATTCAACATTAATTACATTTCTAGGCTAATTTTAGGCCCATATCAAGCTTCAAAAATAATTTTAAATAATATTTGAAAGCTCGAACTATTTTTCAGACTTTGTAAATCAAAAGAAATAATTAAATCTGATTAAATAATCAATTAAAATTAATTAATTAGTAATTAAGTTAATTAATCAATTAATATTTAAATTAATCGATTAATTAAATAATTAATTATTAACTAGAATTAATTAATTAATTAATCCAGATATATTTTTGAGATTAAAAATAATTTTTAGAATTTAAATTAATTTTTAGAATTTAAAAATAATTAATTTTGGAATTAAATATGAATTTTTGGAAATAAAATAGAATTTTGAATTAATTTTAAAAAAAATCTATAAAAACAGATTTCATATTTAGGTTTAGGTTTCAAAAGGATCAAACTCGGGTTGTTATTGGGTCAACAACCGGGTCGCAGGGAATAATCCGGGTCGGCAAGAACACCGATCGGATTCTGGGCAATAACCCAGTTTCCGGCGGGTTCGCCGGACTCCGGTGACCTAATTCAAGCTTATTTCAATTCGTTTTCTGTGGTTTCTTCATCCCAATCAATCAAACGTCAATCCGGCGACTCTACCAGCTGATTATCATCAAGTATCATTGGTCAAGGTAATTTTTCTGGCCAAAACCAAGGAAAATCCGGCGAGCTTAACTCTAACTCCGGTCATATAATCGTTTTTACTTATTTATAAACCAAAATCAATGCGTCTGGTATCAAAATAAAGCTCTAATCATCTACAATACGTTCATGTAATCAAAATCAATCATCGATCACAGAATAATCATTAAAATCGATTTGAAACTTTTGCAAAAACCAAAAACTCGAATTTAATCCAATCTTAACCAAAACCAACAAATTTATATACCAAATCAATTCTCATGATCTCAGGAATGATAAACAAACATCAAAACATTCAAACAACCCCTCCAAATCAATAACCGAATTTAAATAAAAAAATAAAAATAAATAAAATTACGATTTTGAAAAAAGAATTAACGTTATTCGAAGATTTTCATACGGATACAATCGTCTCGTCGAGAGCTTCATTTTTACTATTCATACGCCTCCATCGGATTCCAATAACGTCTTCATATTCTCGTTTAATTGCGAAGAACACGATTCGTTTCTCTGGATAATTATCTATTTAACTGTTTGCAAATGATTTTCTATACAAAATAAAATAAGGTAAGGGCTATTTATATTTACGGAATATTGGTACCCCGTTGGATCATACCGGATATAAAATATTACGTTTATTTGTAAAAACAGATCCAAAACGGTACTGGTTTCGGGATAATTATCCAAATCTGTACAATTTATATTGCGATCTTGGTTTCAGCGCCTGGTTACACGTTTAACAAATACACATTTTTTATTTGCTAGTCCTTCAGTCATAATCTTTTCAATTTAGCAAGGTAATTCATCTTATCGACAAAACCTTGAGAGATAAGTAATCAAGTTGCTCCCACACCTGTCAATACTTTAACGTCTAAGGTATTCACAATAATCATTCCCGTCATTACATCCGTATTCTGAATAACATATTTCACAGAAAAATCATAAACTCTCGTTCTTGGAGACGTATTCCTTATTGGAGTAGATTCCCTTGACTCTTAGTGCATCCCTGACTGGGGCTAGTGATTTACAATCCTTGCCATATGTCCTTGTTTTCTTTCCATGCGTGAGAGGTAGATGGAACTTCGTCCGCTTGATTCAGAATATGTTGATTTTTGTTTGAAAAACTTTTTTCAAAGAAGGACAGTACAAAGAAACAACTAGAAGGATTCACAATTTTAATAAACTTAGAGTTGAAAAGAAAGAAGAAGTAATGATTTGAATATGAATAAGACAACCAAATTGGTACTTAAGATGGTCAGTCTTTCGTACCATATGGCATACATCATATGATTAGGTGGCGTCCCACCCGACTCTTCGTCATTCCAACAAAGCGTCTCACCATAACACTGTTTATCCCAATCAGAAAGTAAAACTTGAGGGGGAAAATTAAATTTGAAAGGAAGACAACATCCTCCTTTTTCTTATCACCGTAAGAATTTATTAATGAAAGAAGTTCATACATATTCAGGAATCAAAAATAATATACGTTGTAGTATTGGAGAAAAGAATGATACTATTGGTCGCCATCCACATTCCACTTATGTACATCTTCAGAGCTTGTTCGATCAATAAATCCCATTCGATTCATTCAATAACTTCAGAAAGTCCGCTGAAATGTCATCTGGATTTAAGCATTAGGATATATTCTTACTTATTTGTGTCTTTAGCTTCGTACCTACACGTATAATAAATTAACAATTCGATCCTAATTGCAATCTTACCGGATAACTTCAAGTTTCGTCTATGCAACTTAGAATAACCATTGATCATTCAACATGTCGATTCTTTTGTTAGTAATGTTTTTCTTTTAAAAAAGTCAGGAAATTTGCTCATCCTTCTTCAATCATGCTCAGGCTTCTTTTAAATCAATGAATTCTTTAAACTTTTATGGTTTCTACAACAAGATTCACACTCTTCTATTAGGATTAATCAAAACTGCTTCGTGATAGCGGGTCCACTTGGCCCTCGGAATCAACCGTACTAATTTATGGAACACGTATTTTCTAAGTAATCTGGTCTTATAAAAAAAAACTCAATTAGTAACTTGACAACCCATTTTTTTAAACTTATTTTATTCAAAAAGGCTTTTATAAATTTTGTAAGGGAAAATCTTTTTCCAAAACTTGTTTAAAAAAAATTAAAAAAATCACACATCTGGTTGTCCTTACAATATGAGTTGGTTGTTGTCCTTCCTATAACAAGGTACCAAGTTAAAGAAACGATCACACAAAGGTCCATTCACTTCCATTTATCTTCTCTCCTTTATTGGGTCTATTTATCTTAATGAAAACTCCAATTGTTGTTGCACGTTATCTTATTCGTAGCTTCATATCAAAGCTTCCATACTGGCAATACTCCCGTCATCATCTTTGCAGTCGTTAAGTAAAACAGGCTATCCGATAGTTAACAAATCGGCTGATGTCACATCACCTTGTTATTATAAATATATCACATCGTCATAACACCATTATCTAACCTCAAGAAAGTTCCAGATCCATACTCTTCTCTAATTCTCTTTCAAAACTCATCTAATCCATTCCACAAGCTAATCATGGGTGGTCTAGTCACTAATGGCTTCTTTTAACCTGGTAGCAGCTACTGTCCAAAACACATGAATTCTATTTCTAAACTCCTTCTCACCTTTATTAATAGCTCATACACTCACCATTTACTGTAGCTCTTGAATCCATTCTCGTAGGTACTGTTGCTTCATAGGACAAGTTTTAAACTGGGGGTATAGAATAGGGTGTAAAGTAAACTGAAAAGATACACTCACAGCTGAGTATCCAGTAAAACAAGAATAAACAGATGGAGGTTCTTAAATAGGTAGTCTCATATCAAGAGGTGGTAAAATAGCATTGAATAGCTTGAAGGGGTGCAGCTGTTATAACAGGAGGTAATATAGTTAATACTGGTGGAAGAACAATATGCGAGTCAAATATGGGATAAGATGACGATCCTCGAACGAAAGGCTCCAAACGATCAGATGATACAGGGAAAACAGGATCTGCCATTGCCGTTATCTGGAAATCACCTCGTGAGCTAAGAATCTCGAATCACACCACGAATCGTACCGAAAACCTACTATACAGTCACACTCAACCTCACAATATCTTATCTTTCTATTTCATATTCCTAGTCCTAACCCTCTACCCAATCCCGACAATCTAGGCTTGTTTCAGTGACTTATAACCTGTAGCTCTGATACCAACCTGTGGCTCCCTCCAAACCCGAGTCGGAAGTTTGGGGTCCACAACACACACACAATATATAAACCTGTATATGAAATACTATTTGCAATGACCCTGCTTTACACAACCATGGATCGCAACAGGTTAAAGTATGAAAATAAGCCACAACCTTAACTTTTATTACAACGTACCAAATCCCAACTAATTTACCTTACAACTGATAATGAAATTATTCTTACAATTTTACTATCTCACTATCATATAAAGCTCCTGCTAGCTGGATTCAACTCAATATGGAATCCTAGCTCGTACTCTGGACTGAGGAACCTCGCTATCAACCATATTATTTTTAACTGTAGAATACATAAAAATATTCGCAAGAGTGAGCTAACTAGCTCAACAAGTCATAATAATGATAACTGAGGTTAAACATTGTCCAAATGGGATAATTCAGAAGAATCAAGTTTCTTGTTAAACAATCATTAGAATTGGATATCCATTTTTAAATTTTAAAACCAAGGTTAGGCTGCTGATCAGTCACGCACTAACCCCGAGCAAGGCACATAGCTCTACTCTATAAACTGGATGCAAGGAACACATTGGCCTAATTCGACCACGAATCTGGTCTGACCATGAATCTGGTCCACATAAAGAAAACTATCCAATTCTAAAGCAATTCACTATGATAAATAATATAACTCAATAAAACAAGATCATAATCAACAGTGATGAAATATTTTCATAAAGGCATGATGCAATTTCATGAGTATCACAAGGGTGTATCAAAGTATGTATAAGAAATGGCCTCTAGCCTGTAGGAGAATCAGGTATTAGATGAACAATGATTTTTCAAGGTTTAGTTCTTTGATATGGTTGGGGTATAAAAGTTTCTGTATGTTCAAGCAATTCTGTTCCAGTGTTTGGTGTATAGTGGTTATATTTTTGTGGAGTAGTATCAAATTTGTGTGGTTTAATATCTGGAAATCAACAAGGGATGGTTTACAAAGAATAAGGCTTACGGCTCAAAGATCAAATGATGTGATCCGGGTTCAAGGCTGTATGATTCAAAGTACTCATAATATAAAACAAAGCTATTTTGATTATTACAACCTGTCACAAGAGAATTTAGAAATATTTGCAATATATCTCGAGAAAGGTTCATAAGTACTTGCCTTATCTCAATTGATTCCAACTTCACTTGTACTCGTCTAATAATTCTATTTAACAACCACTTGTCTACTTTTCGTATGCCTCGCTTCTATGCACTGATCACCTGCTTTATTTTCTACGCGTCGATTCTATTTTCTGATCACCTGCTTCCTTTTTCTACGCCTCGCTTACTCTGCTAGGTATCATAAGTACCTATCAATATTCATCTCACATTATTATATTCGTCATATAGACGTCATAAGGTTTTATCTACCCTTCGTTTCACCCAAATTCGATTTATGGATTGAAAGTTATGGCAGAAACAATGAAACAATGCACGTATAGTCATATTAGGCATCAATCAGATCACATATAATACGTAGCACGTAATATATTCAATTAAAATGATTTTTCAAAGAAGACTCGGAGTCAAAATGATTTTTCAAGTATTTAATACGATTTTTTGAACATTTTTCGGAATTAAAATGAGCTTCTGAATCATTTTATTATTAAATAATAGGGTTCAAACACCCGATTCTGACTTTAAAATAATTTAATATTATTTACCGAGCTTCAAAAATAATTTTTCAGACTTTTTAAATCAAAATAAATAATTAAATCTTATTAAATAATCAACTAAAATTATTTAATAAGTAATTAAGTTAATTAATCAATTAATATGTAAACTAATCGATTAATTAAATAATTAATTATTAACTAAATTAATTAATTAATTAATCCAGATTTATTTTTGAGATTAAAAATAAGTTTTAGAATTAAAAATAATTAATTTTGTAATTAAAAATGATTATTTTAGAAATAAAATAGAATTTTGAATTAATTTTTAAACAAAAATCTATAAAAACATATTTCAGATTTAGGTTTAGGTTTCAAAAGGATCAAACCCGGGTTGTTATTGGGTAAACAACCGGGTCGCAGGGAATAATCCGTGTCGGCAAGAACACCGACCGGATTCTGGGCAACAACCCAGTTTCCGGCGGGTTCGCCGGACTCCGGTGACCTAATTCAAGCTTATTTCAATTCGTTTTATGTGGTTTCTTCGTCCCAATCGATCAAACGTCAACCCGGCGACTCTACTAGCTGATTATCATCAGGTATCAATGGTCGAGGTGATTTTTCCGGCAAAAACCAAGGAAAATCCGGCGAGCTTAACTCTAACTCCGGTCATATAACCGTTTTTAATTATTTCTAAAACAAAATCAATGCTTCTAGTATTAAAATAAAGCTCTAATCATCTACAATACGTTTATGTAATCAAAATCAATCATAGATCACAGAATAATCGTTAAAATCGATTTGAAACTTTTGCAAAAACCAAAAACTCGGATTTAATCCAATCTTATCCAAAACCAACAAATTTATATACCAAATCAATTATCATGATCTCAGGAATGATAAACAAACATCAAAACATTCAAATAACCCCTCCAAATCAATAACCGAATTTAAATAAAAACAATAAAAAAATAAAATTACGAATTTGAAAAAAGAATTAACCTTATTCGAAGAATTTCATACGGATACAATCGTCTAGTCGAGAGCTTCGTTTTGACTATTCATAGGCCTCCATCGGATTCCAATAACATCTTCAAATTCTCGTTTAATTGCGAAAAACACGAAGAAGACGGTTCGTTTCTCTAGATAATTATCTATTTAATTGTTTGCAAATGATTTTCTGTACAAAAATAAAATACGGTAAGGGCTATTTTTATTTATGGAATATTGGTACCCCGTTAGATCATACCGGATATAAAATATTACGTTTATTTGTAAAAACAGATCCAAAACGGTACTGGTTTCGGGATAATTATCCAAATCTGTACATTTTGTACTGCGGTCTTGGTCTCAGCGCCTGGTTACACGTATTACGAGGTGATAATTATAATAGTTTAATAAAAAGATCCCGTTTATCAAAAATACGAGTTTTATTGATTTACCGAAACAAATTTTGTATCGAAAATTTTGCGTCGGGACCCGCACAGGACAAACCGTACGCCGGATCGAAAAAGTCAAGATATAAAAAATGCTCGGAATATTGCAATTAGGTTATGAAGGAGTTCTCGGAAGAGTTTAGGTTATAAAAATGTAAAAACGAATGAGGTCGGCTGGTTCCCGATTAAACATAATAGTTTATAAATACTCGGAATTTTTTTTTATTAAATCAATAAATTTTCTATAAAATCATAAATCAACATATAAATTGATAGAAAAATATCACAATTATTTATACTTTATTTTAGACTTATAAAAATGAAAATACTCAAATTATATCATATTTACATATTCAAACACAGATACTACTTCACAGATAATTCACCAAAATTCATATAATATTCACATTATATTTATTTATTAACAAAATATTTACACGTCATATCCCGGATATTACATGTAGGAGCAGAAGGAGGGACTGGAGGCCTAGGGAAAGAGGAACTGGGTCCGCAACCCGGTGGAAAATCCCTAACAGCTGACACTGATCTTTGTACCCAACGAGGACGGGCACTAGGTCCAGGTATATCTCTCGGAACAAACTAAGGCACTGGTGGGGGAGGTAAAGGAGTCTCCTCATCTACAACATCTAGTGTCCTCTCCGAATCTGAACTGTCTGAATCAGATCTGTTCTCCCGAGATAGAGAACTGGATATCACTATAGGCCACTTCCAACAATATAAAATATACAAGAAAGACACAATAAGGTTAAGGCAGTTCTATCAAAACATCAATAGATTCCAGGGTTACGCCTTCGGAACCCTCGACTGGCTCTTAGGTTTGCTCCTCTAAATGAGTTGCTGACTCACACCTTAGGACACAATTTCTATACCTTTTTGACTCAACTCCTAACCTAAGTTAGGGAATTGAACCTGTAGCTCTGATACTAACGGTGACGGTCTCAACCCCGGGGTCAGGAGCTGACGTCACTAAAATATAACAAACCACAAATATAAACTACAAATTTAACATTATTATACCAACACGACCCCAAAACCAAGATCCAGTCCGAGTTCAAGTATTATTTAGGTTACAAAAGTACAACTAACTTATTCAACAAGCCTGACACTCTAACTTATTACAGCAACTCATCGGACCATATGGTCTGATAGAAACTACCTCAGAGGAGCCGGGACCGGAATGGGATGAAACTCTGTTCTGACCGGGTATGATAGGTCTTCTAGGAATCTGTAATATATACAAAATAAGCTGCAAGGGTGAGCAATCAATTGCTCAACAGTACCAGTATATGAATAACAAGTAAAGAAGTTTACAAAAAAAAATAGTTATATGAACAGAAATCATAACTCGTTTACGAAAACAAGTAAAATAGATATAAACTAGACATCAACAACTAGCATGCTCTGTAAAATATATCATAAGTTATGTGCTGTGTGAATACCAGATTCCAATTTTAGCATGCTATTATGATTTCTAAATCCACTGTTCCATTATAGGAACCATAAAGCCATCTGTTTTGTTACGGGAACTACAAAACCAAAATCAGATATATATTGGATGAATCCTAGGGACAGTTGATCAGTCTATCCCACCACAAATCTATTCCGGAACTCAGAGACTAGCTAGGTCTCTGTCAAGATGGACTAAGCGGTTCAAATAGGGCGCGCAACCGACTTAGCCTCTTACGCAAACCCGCTGGGCCATTACGGACCTCTTACGCAACCATCCAATATATGATCCGTTTATCAAGTTTCCAAAATCACTTATATCTATCTCTTGGTAAAACAATTTATCACAACACACTTTCTAAAACCTTTCCAGGTTTTTTCATAATTTAGAGATAGGTATTTTCAGAAGTTACTTTTCCCCAAAACATTATTTTAATAAGATAATTTTCAAATACGGGGGAGACGTAACTTAAAATGTTTTGTTCCCCTACGAGAATAAAACAACAGTTCATTCACATATGTTGAACCATAAGAGAATAGTCAGGGGTACTTTCCTTGCGAAGCTTTTTAACTAACACTAGCTGGACTTTAAACTGACTTCAAATTTCGAATCCTTCGACTTGGACCTACGGAATCGAAATATCCTAGGTTAGACGACCAATTATGCTTGACATATCCTCGCTAAATACTTTACCCGAACGAAAGCAATTCCCGACTCGTACTTATACGTAATAATATAATACACGCTACAATCAGTTTCATTTACTATTTATTTACACATATACACGTTCAACTCGTATTCTCGTAATAAAAAATAATTTTCAGAAAATTTGGACAGCGACTCCTCTATTTATTGCACTACCCGTCGAAACTTAATCGACGTCAAAATCCCAACCAAACACAATTTTCAATCCATTTCTCACTACGACTTTTTAAACTAAATAATTATTCATGTTCCGAAAAATAGTTATATGAATTAATTTATTTGCTTTATAAATTAGGACTCATAATTAATCATCAACATCCACCGTCGATTCACCGAAGTTCATCGTCAACGGCGGTAAAATTTATGGGTACCCGATTAATTTCGGGTTTCCAACATAAATTCCACCAATTACGAAATTAATTTCCCGCACGAAATATTTTTATTTCACAAAATCAATCAATAAAAGTTCCTGCAGAAAATTATAATAAGAATTAATATAATAATTCCCAAATTACAATCTACAAAAACAAACAGGGCCAAGAACAATAGCTACATGCGCAAACGGAAAACAAGGCAGCCGGAAAATGGCCAAAAACCAGGCGGCATAATAACATAACGGGGCAACACGGGAATATCGGGAACAAGCACACATAGCAACACTCACTCACACACACACACACATATATATATAAATATATACATACACACAACCGAACGGAACTACCAGGCTCACCGGAATCACGGCGGCGACAATCGCACAGGGAAGCAATAGGGAAGAAAAAAAAAGAGAAGGAACGGCTGGAACAAGAAACAGAGAAGGAGAAGATTTCTTGAGAGAGATAGACTGAGAGGAGAGTAGAGAGATTGAATCAAGGAGTGAGGAGAAGAGAGATTGGTGTTTTCAATTTCTAATTACTTGATACAAAACCACGTATTACTAATAGAGGGACACGTAGCGAAATAAAAATGCAAAACGTATCCTGCAATTCTAATTCCATCCTGAAACTCGTAATTAAACGAACTGAGTCGCGGTTGAAACAAACTCGGAAAATTAACAAAATAGTCTTAAAATTTTATAAATATCATGAAACTAATAAAACATAAATTTCATAATTTTTAAACCATTTCTGAAACGCAACTTATGCCCGCATTTAACGATTTAACGAACAAACGTGCGGGTGAATTTAATCCCAAAATTTCAAAAATAATTTTTAATATTCTAGAAATATTCCAAATTTAAATAAAATATGAATTTCATAATTTTTGAAGCATCCTGGAATTAAATACTCAATTTACAAATAAATATAATCAGAAAATCATTTAAGGATAAATAATTAATGAAATATTGATTTCTAAATTTTATAAAATTCCAAAATTAAATATTAAAGTTATAAAACCATAACAACAATTTTAGAGACAATCCAAATATTTATGAAAATATTCTGCCATAAAACCACTTTTAAAAGTGAAACAAAAATAATACGACTCAATAATTAATTATACAAATATTCCCTGTAAACTAATAACCACATATAAATAATAACTAAACATCACACAGCTGACAAGACCAATACACATATTTTATTTAATTAATTAATCCATAATTACATTTTTTAAATAATACAAAAATATACGAGTCTTTATAGTGAGGGCATTGTTACAAGGAACAAAGCAAGACTGGTTGTAAAAGGCTACTCACAACAAGAAGACATTGATTATAATGAGACATTTACTCCAGTTGCAAGACTAGAGGCAATAAGAATCTTTCTTGCCTATGTTGCTTACAAGAAGTTTAATGTGTTCCAAATGGATATGAAGAGTGCATTCTTAAATGGAGAACTCAAACAGGAAGTTTATGTTGAACAACCTCCAGGGTTCATTGATCAAAGGTATCCAGATCATGTCTACTTACTGGATAAAGCACTCTATGGACTGAAGCAAGCTCCAAGGTCCGGTATGAAACACTTTCTCTATTTCTGCTAGAGAGTGGTTTCACACGAGGTATAATTGATAAAACTTTCTTTTATAAATACCATGGTAAGGACTTCTTATTAGTACAGATATATGTTGATGATATCATTTTTGGATCTACTAATGATAAACTTTGTGAGAGATTTGCAAATCTAATGCAGTTCATGTATTAAATGAGTATGATGGGAGAATTGAGTTATTTTCTTGGGTTACAAGTTAAACAGACTGATGAAGAAATCTTCATAAATCTATCCAAATACACCGGGAATTTACTCAAAAGATTTGGAATGCAAGACTGCTCAACTGCATTAACTCCTATGGCCACTGCAACCAAGTTAGATTTAAATACTGGTTCTTCAGTAGATATAACTAACTACAAAGGTATGATTGGGTCACTTCTATATTTGACTACTAGTAGACCTGATATCATGTATGCTACCTGTCTTTGTGCAAGGTTCCAAGCTGATCCTAGAGAACCTCATCCATTAGCTGTGAAAAGAATTTTTAAGTATCTCAAAGGCACCATGAATCTGGGATTATGGTATCCTAGAGATTTAGATTTTAAGCTAATTGGATATTCAGATGCTAATTTTGTAGGATGCAAAATAGACAGGAAAAGCATTTCTGGAAGCTGCCAATTCCTTGGTGGCATATTGGTTTCTTGGTACAACATGAAACAAAAGTCAATTTTCACATCAACTGTACAAGTAGAATACATTGTTGCAGGAAGCTGTTGTGCTCAGATTCTATGGATGAAGAATCGATTACTTGATTATGGGTTAGATTATTCTTCTATTCCTATATATTATGATAATCAAAGTGCTATTGCAATGACAGGAAATCCAGTGCAGCATTCAATGACTAAGCACATCAATATCATATACCATTTCATAAGGGAACATGTGGAAGCTGGTATAGTGGAATTGGTCTTTGTTCTAACAGATCAGCAAGTAGCAGATATATTCACCAAGCCTCTCCGTGTAGCTACATTCACAATATTGGTGAATGGATTGGGAATGATTTCAGGACGGTTCTCAGACTCTGATAATTAAGTCTGCTGATATTATTGAAGCATGGTATCTTATTATTTGTCAGTACTTGTTAGATATTGATTCTTATGCTAAATGTTGATGCCATGATAACATACAAATTGTGCTAAATGATTTTATGTGAAAATTGCATGATGAACTACTGCGTTTGTTTACATATTCTGTTATTAGTTAAACTTACTTTGACTAATAGTTTATGCCAGTAGTTGGTAAGTCCTGATAATTATTATTAAAATGCTAATAATGATCAAGACTTGTTTGATTGTTATACTTTATTGATTATTTTAAACTTGTTCGAAATAAAATTTTAAGCAGCATTTTTAATTATATAGTGAGATAGTGGAATATCTTTGAGGTTCTTAAATGGGTTAGTTCTTATGCAAATATATTGTAATACTTGAGTATTTACATTGGGAATAGGAATTTGAAATGAGAGATTATTTTTTGCTTACCTAGATACGCGTAATCGTGTATTTGCATTATGGTCAATTATTACTTGGTAAATCAAAGAGTCTCTTCACTAAACCTTTCTGGTATAAATTCAACCGTCCACCCTCAAAACCACTCACTTCCTTTTTGATACTCAACTTATCATCTTCTCAAAAACTTATTCGCAACCTTACTTATCAAAAATGGCTCAATTCCAGTTTTACACACGCAGTGGTGGATGTTATCTACCGATCTTTAATCCTAGTGATGAAAAGATGTACTTTGATCCATACAGACATAAGGTTCGTATTGGTGGTGAAGTTTATCACCCAACTGAAGTTCCAAATTCGGTCTATGATTATCTCTCTTGGGATGATCAGTTGGAACTACATTTCTTTACCGCAGAAGTTCTTCTTAAAGAAGAACTGCGTGCTAAACTAGCGGAATGTGCTCGTCAAACAGCTCTTGAACTACAAGAGAATATCATCTCTCTTGCAGGCACAATGAGTAGGATTTATCACCATCGAGCTCTCAATAAGAAAGAAGAGATGAAGAAGAGAAAGTTAGGATAGTTCCTAGGAATAGTCTAGCTCTTTTTAGGACTATTTTCTTATTTATGTCTTATACTTTTCTTGTTCATGAATGAATGAATATATATTATCTTATTTTGCTTCATTAAATGACTTCTTGTTTACTTTCTTGTTTGTGTGTGCTTAAATGCTTCTAAATGATATATCCAAATTAGTACTGCATGCTAAACTTCAGATGTTTATAAGTGCATTTGATAAACTAATCTCTGTTTAAGTTCATGTGACCACTTCAGTACAGATTGAGCACTACAGGAAGTAACTATTGTTAAAGAGGAAATTTAAGGAAGATTTAATTCTTGATCAAAGAGAATTATTATCTTTGAGTGCACTTAACTATCCAAACATGTCTTTTCAAGACATATCTTTTTCTCATCAAAAAAGTTTTTCACACTCATTTCTTAACACTAAATATCTTAAAATCTTAATTTTCTTCTCATAACTAAAACACTTGAATTATTTTCTCAAATGTTGCCAAAAATCAAGTGACATAATTCTTGAATTATGCTCACCACTCAGAAACAACATTAAGTTGGTTAGAGACTACTTGCTGAAGTAGATCTTAATGATACCAATAGAGGCACAGAGGTTTCATCAGTTTTTACTGAAGACTCTGTGATAACTTTCAATAAACACATTCAGGTGTTAGTTCTTTGCAAGAAGAACAAAGGTTTGAGATCATGGTACATGACAGTGACCTGATCAAATCCTCTCCAATTCAAATGGAGGTTCTCATTATTGATGAACAACAACTGTCATAACCACAGTATCAACTGTGAGCTAAATTGTGTATTCACAAGGAATAAATATTGTTATTACTTTATCAGCATTTATTCTAATTACTGATCTAGTTCTTTCATTATTTATTACATTTTTTTTTAAAAAAATCATGTCGTATGATTACATATACACCTTATTTAAGGACTACCTCTAGTTGTATGACCACAGATCACCCTTCTTTAGCCACCTCTTATTTTTGTAGAACAACATTTCTGAGCCTTTTTGTGTGAGATGTGTGAAAAGACTGAGAGAAAAAATAGAATTTAAGAGAGGCACGATCCTTCCTGGCAAAAGGAGAGGTAGATGAGAGATATGATTTAGTAATCCTTGTGAGAAAGCTCTGACTATTAAAAGTCATGAGATGTTTGGTATGAGGAGTAGTGAGACTACTTTAAAAGAATAGAGAGATTAAGGTTTATTTGCTATACGTTTGCAGGTGCTCAGAGTCCTAAAGAAACAGATGATGAACAGCAGTCTGTTGAATATCAAGAACCCTGTTGATGAACAGCAGTCTGTTAAAAAATAGTCCATTTATTCTACTTTATCATCATCGAAGGAAATCCCTATTGTTGCTGAAGATGTAGTAGCACAACAGTTCATTCACCAAGTTTCATTCATTTCAGAATCACCACAGCATGTTACATGAAATCAAGTTCTGGAAATTAATGTTGAAGCTCCAATTCATTTATCTACAATACTTGAAGATGTGGAGTTAACTGCTAAAGGTGTGGAAGCTTCTGAAGCAACTAGATCATATACTGCACCAATTTCTCATTCTATTCTAAATGTTGAAGCATGTGATCAAGTTCAGCAATTAGTGCAAGATCCAGCCGTTGTTGAAGAATTTAATGATGATGAAGAAGCTAATATTTCTAATGCTATTATAGATCCTAAGGATGATCTATTCTTCCCTGAAGATATGCATATGCATGTGAGACAACAGAAACTGAAAGATGTATATGCTACAAAAGAAAAGGATTATTCTGATAATCTCTGGAATTCTCATTGGAAAGATACTACGTATCCTATTTTCAGAACACAAACAGTTTTTACATCTGGAAACAGCAGAACAGAAGATTACAAATCCTGATATGCTGAATCATCTGAAAGCATCAACTATAGTCAGCAGATCCTTACACACAGCTCATGAAGCAAGTACTACTCAAATCAATCAGATTAAAGAATCTGTGATTGCTTCAAAGTTGACTACTCATCGAGAAATTCAGAAACAAATTTCACCAATAGTTTCCAGACAAATTTTGATTGAAGCCAGTCAAGCTAGATTGGAAGCTAAACAAGATCAAATGTCTGCTCAACTTACAGAAGTACAGAATTCAATGGAGCTGATTCTTTCTCTATTGTTTGGTGATGATGCCAAAAAGGGGGAGAATATTATTAAATCTAAATGCAAACAGCTGTCATTGACAAGTACTGATACTGAAACTTCTGATGGAGGTAATAAGGGACAAAAGGATAGCAAAAGGAGAAAATAAAAAGAGTTGAAGATTTAATTGTTGTTGATGAAGACCAAGGTATTCTGAAGATAGAAGCTGGTGATGAAGAAAGTAAATTTCTTCAATCTCTGGAAGACAACTCTGTTCTACAAGGATCCAACGATTCAGTTATTTGACTCTAAGGGGAGTAGAAGAATATTTGCAAAAGGAAATTCATTCGCTGTAATTTTAACACGAAAATACACGTAAGCATACGCGATCACAAGTAGTATAAGATATAAATCAAGTTCGTTCCCATAGGGACTAGTTTAGGTTAATTTTAGATTATGCACTTATAACAATGTATGGTTATCGTTCAATGCTAAGATAATAAGAAATTGAATTTTGATTAACTAAGAGATTATACTATCAAACATTAACTAAGAGAATTAAAAGTGATTTACTTATATGAGAATAAACATGAGATTCTAACTTCATTAAATACTTCATTCAAAGTTAATGTCTTTATCAATAGCATGTGATGGTGATGTTAATTAATCAGATTACACGAAATTAGTATACGCTATCGTTCGATATACATATACCCTACTACTAATCATCCACAATTAAGATAGAAGATAGCATACACCAATTATTCTTAGACCCTATATGTCTATAAGATTTAAAAACATAACGGTTAAAGAGCAAGTTATCTATATTGATTACATAGGATGAATAAGATGGTTAAAATTACCCACAAATTATGTATGTCAGTTCATACATAAACCTATGCAAGCATGGCAAGTTCTAAACCTCTATATTCACTGTCGCTTCAATAGAGATTAACAAACAATCTTAGATGTTAGCTACGCATCAAAGATGAATAAGCACAACCAAACTAAGAAATCATAAATCACCACACACTAAAGATTATAAAACAATTAACTATTAAAATCCATAGATAAATCCGTTAGAACCCCATGACAACGATTAGTTCATAATCAAACTCATCGTCACCATGGGTTCCAATGAAAACATGATAATAAACAATATAAGAGTACTAGGGTTCAAAGACGAATCGAAAACAAGCATCAAATTATCAACTATATTGAAGAATACAAAATTCTTCTTCTCCGTATCCATCTTGTGCCCTCTAGGTCTTCTCAATGCTCTCCCTTCACTCCTTATTAAAAATGACCTTTTATTGATATATATATAGGCTCCAGAATGATCAGGACTCTCAACTTCTCAGAATTCAACTCAAATCAGGACTTTCTGACAAACAAGCGGTGCGGGAGCGCAGTAGACGGTGCAGGCGCGCGGGGTGAATTTCTTATGGGCATGGGCGCGGGCGCGGAAAGCTGCACGGGCGCGCGGAGCTTCTGCCCATTTCTGACTTCAATTCTTTTTTTGCTCGTAACTTGAGTTTCGTTCATCGGAATTTGACGATTTAACATTCCACATGAAGCTATCGAGATTCTTTTCAACTTGAGAATGGCCTAGGCTTCCAATTCTGATCTTTTTTTAGCATATTTCATTGAAAACCTCCTTTCTTCATCCAACTAATGCCTACAATGTAATTACACAAAAACACATCAAAAAATCAGATACTTGAGTCCAAAACACCAACTTAAGCCTGAAATGAAGCATTCCAAGTAGATATAAAATCCACTTACACACCCCCAATATTAAATCGATGTTTGTCCTCAAGCATAAACAGACTCAAAACTACAAAACAAACCTAATGCATG
The DNA here is from genome assembly GCF_009905375.1 of Apium graveolens. Classification (NCBI taxonomy): domain Eukaryota; kingdom Viridiplantae; phylum Streptophyta; class Magnoliopsida; order Apiales; family Apiaceae; genus Apium; species Apium graveolens. Next base: position 71,014,776 of record NC_133653.1, read on the forward strand.
AATATAACTACGTGAATGCAACTAAATGATAATACAATCGATCCCCTCAGAATAACCATAACCAAATGAATAAGCCAACACCTCTAAGAATGCAATGACTCTAAACAGAGTTCGAATAACCATAACTTATCGTGGGATGCTTAACAGATATAATCTCGATACTAGATCAATAACCATAACTTATCTATCATCAAAACAATCATGAGTTTATAAACAGAATAGACGATAAACACATAATTACTCACAACACCTCATTTCTACTAGAGTTATACAAGGATTCATGCTATTATTGGACACATAAGAAAGATGCTTATTTGACCGTGCAATGAGTGAGGTCCCAAAAGACTTATACAATAATACCCATGTAGCGAGCGTTAGGTTAGCGGCTCCCAAACTATTAAAGCCTTAGGTCACTAGGCACAAAGTACCCTAGAACTTAATAACTCGAGTATTAAAGAGCTCACTCTTAATCAATTACGCATTACACATACTTTTTTTTCTCTTTTTTCGGTTTTTCACTTTTTCTATTTTTCTTCAACAATTTCGGAATGAGTGTGTTTCGCTCCATCTCATTCAACCCTAGACTACTCATTAATTATGAGCAGACTACTAGCCATTTGACACCTAGCCTTATTCACAACTAGCAATGAAATCCAAGTTTTTCTCTAGTTTAAAAATTCAGTGTTCTTTTGTCATTACGAGAATACCAAAAATTATAAATATAACCAAGTGATTTGATCTCAAAAAATAAACAAATATGATCATGATCTAGCTTAAAAGCAATCCTATAAGACTTTGTGAATTTTTTATTCTGGCATGTAAATCAATTCATTAAGACTTAAACAACCCTTTATTCGTCATTAACACACTCATATTAACATCAACTTATCAGATAGAAATAGCTCATCCTAAGGGATCATGTTATATGCATACAAATGCAACTATATGAACTCACATAATAACACAAATACAAATGTTATATATGAACAATCATGCAAAAATACGTATATGAAATACAACTAAACATGCAACATGAATCTAAATGAACCTATATGGACAAACATAAACTAATCCTTACATTATCACCCCCAAACTTAAAATTTTCATTGTCCTCATTGAAGGTAATAATAAGGATTTCAGGCATACCTGGTCATCAGAAAGATTACCCTCCTCGGGTGGAGTATCAGGCGGCGGATAAACAGCATCAGCATCCTCCCTCGACTTGCTCACCCGGTCCTCAGCACCAACCTTCCTTGCGGGTTGATTAATGACCCAATGAATCTCCGCGGGATGATAATCCACTGTCAACCCACTAACCACAGAAAATCCATTCTTGTCCGCTTTTGTGGCGCCCTCCAAACCCGGGTCAGAAGTTTGGGGTCCACACACACACCTTATTTATAACCTGCTTATAACAATAATAAAGATAATAATAATATATGCAGTGACCCTACTTACCAACCACCACGGACCGCAACAAGTTAAATTATGCCCACAAGCCACACACAGTAATATATTACAAACCGTTCAAATCCCAACTATTTCAAACTCAAACTGAGTATTAAACATTATTACAAACTTTTACAAACTTAAATTATTCCAAAAGAAGCCTACTAGCTCAGCTTTCTCAACCTGAACCCCTAGCTCTCGCGCTGGACTGGGGATCCTCTTTACCAAATGGTTCCTTTTTAACTGGAAAGAATATAAACAACATCGCACGAATGAGCTAACTAGCTCAGCAAGTCACAATGACAAAACTGAGAATAATGATCATCAGATGTATGTGATTATGATATCAAGTGAATAATGGATTATGATTTAGAATTGGATATTATACTTTTAATTTAAAAACCAAGGTTATGCTGCTGATCAGTCACGCACTAACCCCGAGCAAGGCAGACAACATTGCTCTAACTACTGGATCCAAGGCACACATTGGCCTAACTTGACCATTATATGGTCTGACCACGAATCTGGTCCACAATTTTATAAAAACAATCCAATTCTAACATAATAACAGAATATGCAATAGTAAACAATAACCGAAATCATTAACAACAATAAATGTTTAACAATGAAAGGGTTTCAATCCTTGTAAGGATCAACCAGGTAATTTCAAAGCTTGAATGTTGGGTAATGAAAGAATTGGATAACAGAGGAAATAACGTTTCAGGGTTTCAAGGATTTGGTCTTTCAAAGCATAAGATATCATGGATTGAGTATATAGTAATCCAGTTCAGTGTCTGGTATTTAGTTTGTATGTATTTGTAGAGTAGTATCGTAGATTTGTGGTTCGTGTTTGGGTATACAATAATCAATGGCTTAGAAAGAATATGGTTCATGGCTCAAGAACAATAACTGAAATCAGGATTTAGGTTTCCGTGCTTCAAAGCACTTGCAATGTCAACAAGACTATCAAGAATTACAATATCTCGAGAAAGTTCAGAACACTTGCCTGGTATTAGCTTACTATCCTGCACTTGCTTTCAATTACAATCGTCTTACTCCTCAACTACCTGTTTCCCTTTCCTACGCCTTGCCTCTTCTGCTCACATATCATAAGCATCTATCAATCATCAACTCACAGGATTCTATTCAACACATACTTCTATCTACCCTTCGTTTTACCCAAATCCGATTAACGGATTGAAATCTATGCAATAACCAAGTAAACACCGAATATATAGACCGATAGTCAAACAACAGGTCACGTATAACACGTAATACATCACGTAATCAATGACATATCATCTATAAAGAAGTCTCGGGTCATAAATATGCTTTCGGGTATTTAAAATGATTTTTAAAACATTTTTCAGAATTAAAACGGGTCGTTGGATCAATTTCGAAATAATAAACAGGGTACGGTTGGCCAATTCTGGCTCCGAAACAATTTTAGAATAATTATCGAGCCTTGGAAATAATTTAGAATAATATTTTAAAGCTCGAAACTATTTTTCAAAATTTTTAAATCATTTTTAAATAATTAAATCAAATTAAATAATTAATTAAAAATCAATTAATAATTAATTAAATCAATTAATCAATTAATTTTCGAATTAATTGACTAATTAATCAATTAAAAATTAAGTGAAATTAATTAACTAATTAATTCAGATTTATTTGTGAATTAAAAATAATTTTCAGAATTAAAATAATAATTTTTAGAATTTTCAGAAATTAAAAACGAATTTTTATAATAAAAATAATTAGGAAATATGATTTTTAAATATTTTTAAAACAGGAATCCAATCTTTGCAAAGTCTGAAAACTTCAGGGACCTAACTGTATCGTCCCCAAAAGTCCAGGGACCAAACTGTAAATTTTACATCCCGTCGCTGGAAAACACAGGGGTGGCCGGAGAACACGATTCCGGCCTCCTCACCTTACCAGAAGCTCCAGATCACATCTACAGTTACCAGGAACACAACCATGCAATCAAGACAACCTAAAAATCCCTGAGTTGGCCGGAATTTGGCCGTGAAATTTTCCAGTTTCTGGCGAACATCGGAAAACTTCAAAACACAACTCCCTTCTCTACAGACCTCGTTGGTTCATGAAACTTATACGACTAGATTACAAATTTCACAGAGAACACAACCCACTATAACACAACATCAATCTATCACAGAATAAGAAACCCCCAAATTTCAGTTAAGAACATTCATACGGGTTATAAACCCTAATTTTGAAATTCAAAAATTAAACTCAAATTTGAACATGTTATTGAACTCCAAATCAGACGTATGACATATGAAAATCATCAGGAAAACAAGCTCTACAACATGCAATCATCAAATCATACAAACAATCATCCGAACAAAAATTCATATTTTTAATAAAATAAATTCAAAAATAAATAAATTTTTAGAAAAATAACCTTGATTTATGCAGTAAAACAAAGCTCAGAATCGGATAGAACACTTCAAATCCTTCGTTTTGGTTACTCAAGCTTTGAAAACAGAGATCGGTAACGCCTTCGTTTTGCTGTTTGATTCTTAGAACAGTTTTAAGAAATTAGGGCTTTTCTCTGAAAATTATATAATTAACTATCTGCAAATGATTTTGATACGAAATAAAATACGGTAAAAGGCTATTTATAATTATGGAAAATTTGTATCCCGTTGGATCATTCCGGATATAAAACGGTACGTTTATTTGTAAAAACTGATCCAAACGGTATCGGTTTTCGGGATAATTATCCAAATCAGTACAATTTGTACTGCGGTCTTGGTCTCAGCGCCTGGTTACACGTATTATGAAGTGATAATTGGGATAGTTTAATAAAAAGCTCCCGTTTATCGAAAATACGGGTTTTATTGATTTACCGAAATGAATATTGTATCGAAAATGTTGCGCCGGGACCCGCGCAGGACAAACCGTAAGCCGGATCGAAAAAGTCGAAACATGGAAAATGCTCGGAATATTACAATTAGGTTAGGAAGGAGTTCTCGGAAGAGTTTCGGGTTCCAAAAACGTAACAACGGTTGACGTCGGTTGGTTCCCGTTTTTATAAAATAGATTTTAATTACCCGGAAAAAGATTTTAGAAATTTCATATGATTCTTATAAATCCATAAATCAATATAAAAATAATTAGGAAGATATGACAATTATCTATATTTTATTTTGGATATATAAAAATTAAAATACTCAATTAATATTATTTTTGAATATTCAAGTACAGATAACACTTAACAATTAACTCACAGAATAAATACTGGGCACACATAATAATATCAAAAATAATTACACGATATATCCCGGATATTACATCCTTCCCTCCTTAAAAGGATTCTGTCCTCAGAATCTCCTAAGAAAACAAATGAGAGTATTTTTCTCTCATATCATTTTCTAACTCCCAGGTTGACTCTTCAACCTTTGGGTTTCTCCACAATACTCTTACTAACTTTACCACTTTATTTCTCAATACTTTCTCTTGCCTCTAGAATCTCTATCGGACTCTCTACATATGATAAATCTGCCTGAAGCTCTATTGGCTCATATTCTATTACATGCCTGGAGTCTGGATTATATTTCTTGAGCATCGATACATGAAAAACATTGTGAATGTGCTCCATGTGCGGAGGTAACGCCAATTCGTAAGCTACTTTGCCAACGCGCTTTAGGATCTTAAAAGGTCCGACATATCTTGGGCTTAGCTTCCCTTTCTTTCCAAACCTCGTTAGTCCTTTCCATGGTGATACTTTCAGTAATACCAAGCTTCCTTCTTCAAATTCCATGTCTTTCCTTGATTGGTCTGCATATTTCCTCTGACGATTTTGAGCGGCTATTAATCTTTTCTGGATAAGTTCAACAACTTCCTTTGTCTGCTGTACCAGTTCAGGTCCAAGTATCTTGCGTTCTCCTACTTCGTCCCAATATATTGGAGATCTACATTTGCATCCATAAAGGGCTTCATAGGGTGGCATTCCAATGCTGGCATGATAACTGTTGTTGTAAGCAAACTCTACCAGGGGTAAATGTTCGTCCCAACTTCCTTTGAAATCAATAGCACAAACACGTAACATATCCTCGATTGTCTGGATCGTTCTTTCACTTTGGCCATCCGTTTGGGGGTGATAAGTTGTACTCATATTCAGTCTTGTTCCCAAACAGTCTTGAAAACTCTTCCAGAATCTTGAATTAAACCTTGGATCTCGATCAGATACGATAGATACTTGAACTCCATGACGAACTACAATTTCTTTTAGGTACATATGGACCAACTTGTCGAACGAAAATCTTTCATTTATAGGCAGAAAATGAGCTGATTTGGTAAGTCTATCTACTATAACCCAAATGGCATCATGATTAGCCCTTGTCCTTGGTAATCCAACTATGAAATCCATGGTAATATGTTCCCACTTCCACTCTGGAATCTCCAATGGCTGTAGCAATCCGCTTGGTCTTTGATGCTCTGCTTTAACTCTCTGACAGGTATAACATTTGCTAACCCATTTCGCAATTTCCCTCTTCATATCTGGCCACCAATAATTCTTCGTTAAATCTCTGTACATTTTGGTACTCCCTGGATGGATGGAATATCTTGAACTATGTGCTTCTTGTAAAATTTCATTCTTTAACTCCGTCACTGGTGGAATTCAGATTCTAGATGAAAATCTCAAAATGCCTTGATCATCCTTCTGCGTGCATAATTCTTCACCTACCAAATGATTTATATCCTGATCCATTATATCTTTCTGACATTTCTTTATTTTCTCCAACAACTCCGGCTGGAAAGTCATACTGTACACTTTCGCTTCCTCAGGTTCGCAAACTCTAATTTCCAATTCCAATTTCTGAAATTCCTTATATATATCTTCAGGTACTGATAACTCATTTAACTTTTCCTTCCGACTTAACGCGTCTGCCACCACGTTCGCCTTACCGGGATGATAATTAATCGAGCAATCATAATCCTTGATCAATTCTAACTATCTCCTTTGCCTCATATTAAGTTCCTTCTGGGTAAATATATATTTCAAACTTTTGTGATCCGTGAAAATCTCATACTTTTCTCCATACAAATAATGTCTCCAAATCTTCAAAGCAAAAACTATAGCTGCTAGCTCCAAGTCATGAGTAGGATACTTTTGTTCGTGTGGTTTCAATTGTCTTGACGCATACGCAATCACCTTTTCGTGCTGCATTAAAACACATCCTAATCCTTTATGAGAAGCATCGCTATAAATTACGAAATTCCCTTGATCGTCTAGAAGTGACAAAACAGGTGCCATGATTAATCTCCGCTTCAACTCCTGGAAACTTTCTTCGCACTTGTCGTTCTATATAAACTTTTCATTCTTTCGTGTAAGCTTTGTTAATGGTGTGGCAATCCTTGAGAAATTCTGAACGAATCGTCGATAATATCCTGCCAATCCCAAGAAACTTCTTACCTCAGTGGGTGTTCTCGGTCTCTCCCAATTCGTAATTGCTTCGATCTTTGCCGGGTCCACTTTGATCCCTTCGTTACTGACTATGTGTCCTAAGAACTGAACTTCTTGTAGCCAAAACTCACACTTCGAGAATTTAGCATATAACTTCTTTTTCCTTAAAATCTCCAAAGCCGTTCTCACATGTTCCGCATGATCCTCTTCCGTCTTTGAATAGATTAAAATATCGTCTATAAACACAATAACAAATTTATCCAAATACTCTTTGAAAATTCTATTCATCAGGTCCATAAACGCTGCTGGGGCGTTGGTCAATCCAAAAGACATCACTAAAAACTCGTAATGTCCATACCTTGTTCTGAAAGCTGTCTTTGGTATATCTTCTGGATTGATCTTCAGTTGATGATATCCCGATCTTAAATCAATTTTAGAGAAGTACTTGGTTCCCTTTAATTGGTCAAACAGATCATCGATTCTGGGTAGCGGATACTTGTTCTTGATTGTCAGCTTGTTGAGCTCCCTATAGTCGATGCACAGTCTCATGCTTCCATCCTTTTTCTTGAAAAATAATATCGGTGCACCCCACGGGGATACGCTGGGTCTAATTACTCCTTTCTCTAACAGCTCTTGCAATTGCTTTGCTAACTCTTTCATCTCAACGGGCGCCATTCTATACGGGGCCTTGGATACTGGTTCGGTTCCAGGTGCTAAGTAAATTGCAAATTCAATTTCTCTATCTGGAGGAAGTCCTGGTAACTCGTCGGGAAATACGTCTGGAAATTCATTCACTACTGGGATATCTTCAAGTTTTGCTGGCTCCTGACTTTTATCAATCACGTATGCTACGAAATGCTCGCATCCTTGCCATAGTAACTTCTTGGTTTGAATCATCGTTAAGAACTTCTTTACCTGCTTCTGTCCCTGGAACGTTACTATTCTTTCGTCTGGCATTTTCACCATTACTTTCTTATTTCGACAATCTATCTGAGCATCATGCTTAGATAACCAATCCATCCCTAATATCACATCAAATTCTCCTAACTTAAATAGTATCAAATCTACACAAAACTTACTACCAAAAATCTCAACCTCACAATTCTCACAAACTTGATTCACAGCTACACGTTCTTGATTTGCTAACTCCACAGTCATTATTTCATTTAAGCACTCAACTGGATAATTTAATTTACTAACAAAATCTTGTGAAACAAACGATCGAGTTGCTCCCGAATCTATTAACACTTTGGCACATAAAGAATTCACATTAAGCGTACCTGCCACGACATCCGTATCCTGGATAGCATCCTTCACTGACATGTCGAAAACTCTAGCCCTTGGAGTCTCATTTACTGTTGGGGTAGATCCCATAATTCTCAATGCATTACTAATTGGGGTTGGTGTCTTGCAATCCCTGGCCATATGTCCTGGCTTCCTCCATTTAAAGCATGTAAATCCAATGGCTGGAACCTTCACTACTGGATTCCGGATAGGCTGATCCTTATTTGCTGGCTGATTTCGGCACTCCCTTGAATAGTGCCCTTTCTGGTTGCATTTAAAACATACCACATTCAACTTGTTACAAACTCCTCCATGCTTCTTTCCACAAACTTGACAATCTGGAAAAGTTAATCTCAACTGATTCGGCTGATTCACATTAGCTGAACGGTTGCCCTGGCCTCCGTCTCCTGCATTTTGTCTCCTAAAATTAAAATTTCTCCCTGACTGAAACTTGCCCTTCTTAAAATTTGGAAACTTCCCTGTTTGTGACTGACCCTCACTTCCCTCAACTTTCCTTTTCTTGCTTTCTTTATCTTTCTGGAACATCTCACTCTCTGTCTCTGCGATCATAGCCTTCTGTACAACCCCGGCATAGGTATCCAATTCAAAAATAGCTACCTTCCCCCTGATCCATGGCTTCAAGCCTTGCTGGAATCTCTTAGCTTTCTTTCTATCAGTATCAACATACGACGACACATACCTTAACAATTCCTCAAACTTCCCCTCATAATCTGTTACCGACATATTCCCTTGCTTTAACTCTAAAAACTTCAGCTCCATTTGATCCTGAACAAAATGAGGAAAATACTTTTCTAAAAACAATTCCTTGAACCTTTCCCAACTAATAACATCTGTGCCTTCCAATGTCTTCACCATTTCCCACCAATAGGTGGCCTCATTCTTCAGATAGTAACTTGCAAATTCAACATTCTGTTCCTCTTTCACTTTTACCAAGGCAAAAGCCTTCTCTATTTCCTTTAACCACATATTTGCTTCAATTGGCTCTAAGGAACCCTTGAATTCTGGTGGGTTTATTGCCTGAAAAGTTTTGAAAGTTACCTGGGGATTGGTCTGTCTCTGCTGTTGTTGTGCCAGGTGAACTGTTTGTTGGGCCAAGATTTGAAGAATCTGGGCTATTGCCGGGTCCATGGGTCCTGGGTTCACATTCTGGGTTGTATCATCTTGGTTATTATTGTTGTTGGTTTCTTCATTCGGGGTGTTGGTGCGGGTATTTCTTTTGGGAGGCATTTTCTGTAAAGAATCAATCAATTTATTTAGCTTTTGAATCAAATCTTTTACATAAAAGAATAGTTTTGCAAAACAGAAATATTTCTTTTTGAAAACAGTTGTGACTAAATAAATTGCATGCTTCTTTACAGAATATAAACAGTTATGGCAAACAGGGCACATGGTATCACAGGGTATAACTGGTGCAATAAATAAGGTAAGGTAAAACAGGTGCAATAAAATAAATGACAGTGCTGGAAAGGAAAAAAGGTACTGATATACATAGATCAAAAGTTTTAGGGTAGTACAAGCGTAAAGACGCTTCGAAAGTAAAAGCAAAAAGGGTACAACAACCTACTCACTAGTCAGCATCGCTAGTCTATAAATACAACTCAAAAGTCTTCTGATACACACTACACACTACTGTCCATACTACATAACCATAACAACACTGCTCAGCATCTCCATATCAGAATCTCTTACTCATGGCAAATCTGGACCTCCTATCTCCTCAAGCTCCTCTAGGATCCACTTAGCCCACTCCACTAGGAAATCAGGGGTGATGTCCTCATGTGTAGCCTCAGCAATTCTCACAGCTCCCCATCTCTCTGGTACGCATGATATGCAATAACTCCTGGATCTGACCCTGTAGGAATCGCTGCTCCATAAGGCAAGCCTCAAACTGATGATATGGAACAGGATAGGAAGAGAACTGGAAAGGTACTCCTGTGACTGAATGACTAGTAAAGCCTGAATCAGCAGGTGGGGGTCCTCTAACAGGTGGCCTCATGCCTGGAGGTGGAATAGCCTGCAATGGTACGGGCTGCAACACCGGTGGAGGTAGAATAGCCAATGCTGGTGGAATCACAGAACGTGGATCCGATGCTGGTGCTCCAACTGAAGGCTCTGAGTGATCAGCTGATACGGGAACAAAAGAGTCGACCATCTCTGCTATCTGAGATTATATCGTAATATAAGAATCTCGTACCATGACGCAAACTATACTAATACCGGTTATACCATAACACTCAACCTCTCGACGTTCTATCATCCTATACCTTACTTCTAATCCTAACCCTCTACCCATTCCCGTTAACATAGGCTTGTGTCAGTGACTTATAACCTGTAGCTCTGATACCAAACCTGTGGCGCCCTCCAAACCCGGGTCAGAAGTTTGGGGTCCACACACACACCTTATTTATAACCTACTTATAACAATAATAAAGATAATAATAATATATGCAGTGACCCTACTTACCAACCACCACGGACCGCAACAGGTTAAAGTATGCCCACAAGCCACACACACTAATATATTACAAACCGTTCAAATCCCAACTATTTCAAACTCAAACTGAGTATTAAACATTATTACAAACTTTTACAAACTTAAATTATTCCAAAAGAAGCCTACTAGCTCAGCTTTCTCAACCTGAACCCCTAGCTCTCGCGCTAGACTAGGGATCCTCTTTACCAACTGGTTCCTTTTTAACTGGAAAGAATATAAACAACATCGCACGAATGAGCTAACTAGCTCAGCAAGTCACAATGACAAAACTGAGAATAATGATCATCAGATGTATGTGATTATGATATCAAGTGAATAATGGATTATGATTTAGAATTGGATATTATACTTTTAATTTAAAAACCAAGGTTATGCTGCTGATCAGTCACGCACTAACCCCGAGCAAGGCACACAACATTGCTCTAACTACTAGATCCAAGGCACACATTGGCCTAACTTGACCATTATATGGTCTGACCACGAATCTGGTCCACAATTTTATAAAAACAACCCAATTCTAACATAATAACAGAATATGCAATAGTAAACAATAATCGAAATCATTAACAACAATAAATGTTTAACAATGAAAGGGTTTCAATCCTTGTAAGGATCAACCAGGTAATTTCAAAGCTTGAATGCTGGGTAATGAAAGAATTGGATAACAGAGGAAACAACGTTTCAGGGTTTCAAGGATTTGGTCTTTCAAAGCATAAAATATCATGGATTGAGTATATAGTAATCCAGTTCAGTGTCTGGTATTTAGTTTGTATGTATTTATAGAGTAGTATCGTAGATTTGTGGTTCGTGTTTGGGTATACAATAATCAATGGCTTAGAAAGAATATGGTTCATGGCTCAAGAACAATAACTGAAATCAGGATTTAGGTTTCCGTGCTTCAAAGCACTTGCAATGTCAACAAGACTATCAAGAATTACAATATCTCGAGAAAGTTCAGAACACTTGCCTGGTATTAGCTTACTATCCTGCACTTGCTTTCAATTACAATCGTCTTACTCCTCAACTACCTGTTTCCCTTTCCTACGCCTTGCCTCTTCTGCTCACATATCATAAGCATCTATCAATCATCAACTCACAGGATTCTATTCAACACATACTTCTATCTACCCTTCATTTTACCCAAATCCGATTAACGGATTGAAATCTATGCAATAACCAAGTAAACACCGAATATATAGACCGATAGTCAAACAACAGGTCACGTATAACACATAATACATCACGTAATCAATGACATATCATCTATAAAGAAGTCTCGGGTCATAAATATGCTTTCGGGTATTTAAAATGATTTTTAAAACATTTTTCGGAATTAAAACGGGTCGTTGGATCAATTTCGGAATAATAAACAGGGTTCGGTTGGCCAATTCTGGCTCCGAAACAATTTTAGAATAATTATCGAGCCTTGGAAATAATTTAGAATAATATTTTAAAGCTCGAAACTATTTTTCGAAATTTTTAAATCATTTTTAAATAATTAAATCTAATTAAATAATTAATTAAAAATCAATTAATAATTAATTAAATCAATTAATCAATTAATTTTCGAATTAATTGACTAATTAATCAATTAAAAATTAACTGAAATTAATTAACTAATTAATTCAGATTTATTTGTGAATTAAAAATAATTTTCGGAATTAAAATAATAATTTTTAGAATTTTCAGAAATTAAAAACGAATTTTTATAATAAAAATAATTAGGAAATATGATTTTTAAACATTTTTAAAACAGGAATCCAATTTTTGCAAAGTCTGGAAACTTCAGGGACCTAACTGTATCGTCCCCAAAAGTCCAGGGACCAAACTGTAAATTTTACATCCCGTCGCCGGAAAACACAGGGATGGCCGGAGAACACGATTTCGGCCTCCTCACCTTGCCACAAGCTCCAGATCACATCTACAGGTTACCAGGAACACAACCATGCAATCAAAACAACCTAACAATCCCTGAGTTGGCCGGAATTTGGCCGTGAAATTTTCCAGTTTCCGGCGAACATCGGAAAACTTCAAAACACAACTCCCTTCTCTACAGACCTCGTTGGTTCATGAAACTTATTCGACTAGATTGCAAATTTCACAGAGAACACAACCCACTATAACACAACATCAATCTATCACAGAATAAGAAACCCCCAAATTTCAATTAAGAACATTCATATGGGTTATAAACCCTAATTTTGAAATTCGAAAATTAAACTCAAATTTGAACATGTTATTGAACTCCAAATCAGACGTATGACATATGAAAATCATCAGGAAAACAAGCTCTACAACATGCAATCATCAAATCATACAAACAATCATCCGAACAAAAAATCCTATTTTTAATAAAATAAATTCCGGATATAAAACGGTACGTTTATTTGTAAAAACTGATCCAAACGGTATCGGTTTTCGGGATAATTATCCAAATCAGTACAATTTGTACTGCGGTCTTGGTCTCAGCGCCTGGTTACACGTATTACGAAGTGATAATTGGGATAGTTTAATAAAAAGCTCCCGTTTATCAAAAATACGGGTTTTATTGATTTACCGAAATGAATATTGTATCGAAAATGTTGCGCCGGGACCCGCGCAGGACAAACCGTAAGCCGGATCGAAAAAGTCGAAACATGGAAAATGCTCGGAATATTACAATTAGATTATGAAGGAGTTCTCGGAAGAGTTTCGGGTTCCAAAAACGTAACAACGGTTGATGTCGGTTGGTTCCCGTTTTTATAAAATAGATTTTAATTACCCGGAAAAAGATTTTAGAAATTTCATATGATTCTTATAAATCCATAAATCAACATAAAAATAATTAGGAAGATATGACAATTATCTATATTTTATTTTGGACATATAAAAATTAAAATACTCAATTAATATTATTTTTGAATATTCAAGTACAGATAACACTTAACAATTAACTCACAGAATAGATACTGGGCACACATAATAATATCAAAAATAATTACACGATATATCCCGAATATTACAGCTTTAGCATTCGCGTAGAACTCTCGCATAATGCTCATCGGGACAGCAGCAGGTACCTCGCAGAAAGTCTGCCAACCCATCTCCGTAATCATCTCCAAAAGCTTCACATCTTTCGCCGTGGGTAAGAAACCATTCTCCTTCGCAAATGATTTGGATATCAATCTCGTAAGCTCAGCCTGAGCCTTCCAGAAGAAAATCTGTTTTCCACTCCACCAGCACTCGAATTCTCGATAGAAGAGGGACTAGAGCTGCTACTAGCCTCGATTCTCGATCTTTTGGGTGCCATTAGAACAATAGATAGAGATGTTGTGTGTAAGTAGTGTATGGGAGAAGCTAGGGTTTTGGAATTAGAATAAATGTGATAGAGATGTACGCATGATGTGTATATATATACTGTAGAGATGGGGTGGGGTTAGGTTTGTTTAGAGAATAGAACTTGAGTAGAAGTAGGGTAAAATTCGGATTGGGTTTTGTTTTTGTTTTGATTTTTTTGTTTTTTTTTCTCTAGGGATGCTGTGCCACCGCCCCATTCCCCGCGGGGGCGCGCCGTGTTTCTGTCAAAACTTGTGCGGCCGCCCCGCTTCTGGCGCAGGAGTGCCGTGCTTCTGGAAAAAATGATTTTGATTTTTTATTTATAATAAAATAAAACAAGTCATGGGTTGCCTCCCACAAAGCGTTTGGTTTACGTCTCTAGCTTGACGTGAAACCTCGAACTCAAGTTGCCAAAAGAACGGTGCTCACCACCTCGCGGTTCACCGTATCTCCATAGTAATGCTTCAATTACTGCCCATTCACTTTGAACGCTTGATCTGGATGTGTATCAAAAATCTCTACTGCTCCATGTGGAAACACGGTTTTGACCGTGAATGGTCCTGACCACCTCGACTTAAGCTTTCCTGGAAACAGTCAGAGACGAGAGTTGTACAATAGAACTTTTTAACCAGGCACAAATGACTTGCGCACTAACCTCCTGTCATGCCATCTCTTAACTTTCTCCTTGTATACTTTGTTATTCTCATAAGCCTGTAGTTAAAACTCCTCGAGTTCATTTAGTTGAAGCATTCTTTTCTCTCCAGCAGCTTCCATGTCAAGATTTAGCTTCTTCAAAGCCCAATATGCTTTATGCTCTAACTCCGCAGGCAAATGACATGCCTTCCCATACACCAACTGGAAAGGAGACACACCGAGAGGAGTCTTGAATGATGTTCTATATGCCCAAACAGCTTCATCTAGCTTCAAAGACCAATCTTTTCTTGATGGACTCACCACCTTCTCCAAGATACGTTTAATCTCCCGATTAGACACTTCAGCTTGCCCATTAGTTTGAGGATGGTAAGCTGTGGCAATACGATGATTCACGTGATACTTTTCCATCAATGTAGTGAACTTGCGATTGCAAAAATACAATCCCTCATCACTGATAATGACTCTTGGAGTACCGAACCGCGTGGATATCTGCTTATGAAGGAAGTTGATCACCACCTTAGCGTCATTGGTTGCCAAAGCTTTCACCTCGACCCATTTGTATACATAATCAACCGCCAACAGAATATACTGATTATTGCAGTACGAGACAAATGGCCCCATGAAGTCGATTCCCCAAACTTCGAAAATCTCAACTTCGAGCATCACATTAAGAGGTGTCTCATTTCTCTAGGATATATTACCAACTCGTTGGCAGTGATCACATCTCGAAACGAACTGATGAGCATCCTTAAGTAAAGTAGGCCAGTAGAATCCTGCTTGAAGAATACGGGATGTTGTCTTCTCTCCACCATAATGTCCACCATACACGGTAGAATGACAGTCGCGCAAGATTCCCTCTGTCTCACTATACATAATGCATCGTCTGATAATCTGGTCAGCTCCCTATCTAAATAAAAAAGGTTTATCCCATCGATATCACTTCGCCTCATGTAGAAACTTCTTTCTTTGAGCATAAGAGAATTCTGGGGGAATGACATTACTCACTAGATAGTTCATAATATTTGCAAATCATGGCTCTTCTTCTTGTATCCCAAAATGTTGCTCATCGGGAAAAGATTCATTGATCAACGTCTTGTCTTGTGAAGCCTTGCCTTGATCTTCCAATCATGAGAGATGATCTGCTACCTGATTCTCTGTACCTTTCTGATCCTTGAGTTCTAGCTCGAATTCCTGAAGTAAGAGAATCCATCGAATCAAGCGCGGTTTTGAATCTTTCTTCGAAACCAGATATCGAATAGCAGCATGATCGGTGAAAACTGTCACTTTTGTCGCAATCAAATTGGATCGAAATTTCTCGAAACCATAGACAATTGCCAGCAACTCCTTTTCTGTAGTAGTGTAATTCAGCTGAGCACCATTAAGGTTTTACTAGCATAGTAAACCACATGGAAAACGTTCTGCTTCCTCTGGCTAAGAACTACTCCAACTGCATAGTTACTAGCATCACACAACATCTCGAAGGGCTGGTTCCAATCAGGTGCAATAATAACAGGCGCTGTAGTCAAACTCTTTTTCAAGCTCTCAAAAGCAGCTAGACACTCTTCATCGAATTTAAAGGGAACATCCTTCTCTAAAAGATTACATAAAGGCTTAGAGGTTTTGGAGAATTCTTTAATGAATTGTCGATAGAAAGCCACATGACCAAGAAAACTGCGGACTCCTTTAACTGAGATTGGCGAAGAAAGATTTTAAATGACCCCCACCTTGGCCTTATCCACTTCAAGACCCTTGCTAGATACCTTGTGCCAAAGAATGATACCATGTTGTACCATAAAGTGACATTTTTCCACATCTTTTCAACACCAACCTAAGATTGTGCAAGCATTCGTTATAAGAAGTACCGAACACGGAAAAGTCATCCATGAACACCTCTACATTAGTGCCAATCATATCTGAGAAAATGGGCATCATGCATCTCTGAAAAGTAGCACGTGCACCACAAAGTCCGAAAGAGACTCGACGAAAAGCGAAAGTGCCAAATGGACAAGTAAACGTGGTCTTTTCTTGATCTTCTAGAGCAATGCAAATCTGATTATATCCCGAATATCCATCCAGAAGATAATAGTACTCATGACTAGCCAACCTGTCAAACATCTGAACAATGAATGGAAGCGAGAAGTGATCTTTCCTTGTAGCTTTATTTAGCTTTCGATAATCCATGCATACTCTCGATCCTGTAACTGTCCGAGTAGGGATGAGCTCATTCATCTCATTAGCTACAACGGTAATGCCTCATTTCTTAGGCACACATTGCATCGGGCTCACCCGTGAACTGTCAAATATAGGATAAATGATTCCTACATCTAGCCATTTAAGAATTTCCTTCTTCACAACCTCCTTCATGATAGGATTTAGCCTCCTTTGTTTCTCAATAGTTGGCTTGCTTCCTTCCTTAAGTAGAATTTTATGCATGCAACAAGAAGGCTAATTCCCTTGATATCTGCTATAGTCCATCCAATTGTTGATTTAAACTCTCTCAGAATTCTTAAAAGCTTATCTTCATCACTTCCTGAAAGGTCGGATGCAATAATAACGGGAAAAGTAGATGCATCACCTAAAAATGCATACCTCAAGTGATCAGGCAGTGGTTTGAGCTCAAAGAAGCTTCTTCAATAGATGGCTTGAGACGTTTCGAAGAATTTTTCAGCTCTTCCAATCCTAGAGACTCGAACGGAAAATTCAACTTCTTTTTCTATGGAAATGCATCCAATACTGCATTTGCTTTTCCCCTTCTTCATCTTCACTATCAGAATCCCCTATTAAGGTTCTCTCTAAGACGTCAGTCCTTAGCAATTAATCAAGCTCCGCATTTACTACAGAGTCGACCAACTCCACTTTAAGTCCTTCAGTAAGGAATTTCATTGCATTGAAGACATTGAACGTGACATACTGACCCTGAACTCTCATGGTAAGCTACCTTTTTGCACACAACTAGAGTTTGTCCTGTAGCTAAGAATGGTCTTCCCAAGATAATGGGAATCTTCTTATCCTCCTCAAAGTCTAGAATGACAAAATCAGCAGGGAAGATGAGTTTATCCACCTTAACCAATAAATCCTCCACTACTCCTAATGGATAAGTGATGGAACGGTCAGCCAGTTGCAAAGACATGTTCACAGGTTTTGGATCAGGTAGTCCAAGTTTCTTGAAAATGGACAAGGGCATCAGATTGATGCTAGCTCCCAAGTCACACAAACACTTATCGAATGATAGATTGCCAATGGTGCAAGGTATCGTGAAGCTTCCTGGATATTTAAGCTTAGGAGGTAGTTTCTGTTACAGCACAGCACTGCACTCTTCCATTAGAGAAATGGTTTCCAACTCCTCAAGTTTTAGCTTCCGAGATAGAATACCCTTCATGAATTTAGCATAGCTCGACATATGTTCTAGAGCTTCATCAAAAGGTATGTTAATGTGCAACTTCTTGTAAACCTCCAAAAACTTGGCAAATTGCTTATCGAGCTTCTGCTTCTGAAGTCTTTATAGGATATGGCAGAGGTGGGTAGACCTGTTTATCCCCTGTATTACCCTCATGAGGATTGCTTTCAATAAATTTCTTCTTCGGTTCCACCTTGGCATCCTTCTGGAATTGGCAAAGGTGCATATGCACCTGCATTCTGAACATAATTTTCAAAATCTTCGTCTTGCTGAATTTGGGGGCTCGTGACCTTTCCAGACCTCAACGTGATTGCCTTCAACTGCTCCTTAACTTCCCTATTGCCAGGATTAGCTTCGGTATTACTAGGAAGAGTTCCTGGTTGACGGTTCAACAAAGCATTGGCAATTTGCCCTATTTGATTCTTCAGAGTCTTGATAGAAACCACTTGGATTTTGCATATAAGCCTCAACTCCTCCAATTCATATTTTTCATTAGTAGATTAACGTGCATTTTCATGCGGTTGTTGTTGAAGTTGGAGTTGTTATCTTGGTGTATACTGTTGTTGAAAACCAGGAGGGTTGAATTGCTTGGCTCCAATATGCTGATAAGGTTGTTGCACACCATCCTGATTATTGTTCCAGCTGAAGTTAGGATGGTTGCGGTTGTTAGAATGATAAGTGGCAGGAATTGGTTGTTGCGACCTCTGGAAGTTGCTCACAAACTGAGCTGACTCACTAGATATAGCACATTGCACAGTTTTGTGCGCACCTGCACAAAGCTCACAGACACTAGTGATCTGATTAACTCCATAATTAGCCAAAGAATCCACTTTCATCGTTAACTCCTTTAGCTTAGCAGTTATAGTCGTAGTTGTATCCACCTCCAGAATTCCTTCTACCTTGCCTTGAGGTGGTCTCTGAGTTGGGTTCTGATATTCATTAGCAGCCATCAATTCAATTAGCTCATAAGCTTCATCATAGCTCTTAGCCCATAAGTGTAACACCCTCCAGACCCGGGATATAAGTCTCGGGGTTACTAGCTAATCACCAAACCTGTACAACTTGTATAATAATTGTTAGGCCTCAATGATACTATAGAAGGGGGTTGAAGATAGTATCTATAATCAATTCGATTATGAACACAAGTATGTAATAGAAAACAAGTTTATTCAATATATCAAACTCTGTTACAGTAGGATAATCTACTCTCTCAGTGATGTATGATATCACTAAGAGTTGCTAAGGTTATAACGAATAATATTCTCGTGAATGATAACACTTATAGTGTAAACCCTAATTTGTGTTTATATAGTACACCGTTACAAGATAACCACTAATTTATATGATAATGATTTTGTTTCCTAGAATATATCAATCAGAGATAATCTACTGCAGTCCTATAGCTGTTCAATTCTTCATGCATATCTTTACTTGTTTAATCCAGTTCCTCTACTATAAATCAGCCACTTTTCAACCCTGAAGTATATCCGCACTTAAGTTTTGATATAAGTTCTGATGCCTTAAGTTTTGATAACTTCCTGCCTTCAGTAAGTTCTGATTTCCAGTTAAGTTTTGATATTCTGATAATAAGTTCTGAAACTAAACAAATCAGATTAGACATGACATCACAAATATATCTAACAATCTCCCCCAACTTGTAAATTATGAAAAATATACAAGTTAATAGATTTGATGATGTCAAAAATATTTAAGTACAAATGCAATGAGATATTATTTTAAACAGCTAAATACAACTTACAGTACATGTAGCTTTACCAATATCACTGGATCAATCTGAATCCAAAGTGATTCCTTGTAAAGTCTGTTACCAGCTTGTCCTCAACATTTCTCGGAACTTCAACTAACTGTGCTTTGACTTGCATTAGTTCTTTATCGTCATTATCACCAATCTGATAAATGGCTATTCTGAGTGCAGGAATTGATGTTCTTTCAAGCCCATCTCCAAGTCTGATAACTCTGGGATGTGAAGAGTCTTCATTGTAGCATAAGCATCTTCCTTTCAGAATTACTTCTACCTTAGCAGAATTCTTCTTCATTGAAATTTCTCTTCCATCATCTTCAACTATCTTTGGAATAAATTCTGCAACCCTTGATCCAGAGATTCTGGCTTTATCCCTTATGGTCTTCATTATGAAATTTGACCATCTTCTAGTAACCTCAGACTTTATCTCCAAAAGATAATGAATGAATTGAAGTTCTTTAAGAGATTTGTTCAGCACATCTGATTCTGACATTCTGTATGTTCTTCCATCTTTAAGAAATAGAATCAGCTTTTCCTTGACTTTACTCTTATCATGAGTATCCAATACCACTTGAGCAGATATAACCTTGTCAAGGTGTTTCAGTGTAACTTCCTCAAGTGGTTTGTCAGTTAAGAAAAATGGATCTTTGATAGTTACTTCAACTCATATTTTCTTCTTGGCTTGGCTTGATCCTAACCCAGATCTGTCTCTTGCTTCTCTGGCATTCAATCCAATAGTCATGAAATCAGATAGCAATTGACTTTTCTTAGGATTTGATGGTTTAACATTTTTCCATAGGAGTTTCTTCTTATTAGCAATTGCCATCTTGTTCAAAT
The DNA here is from genome assembly GCF_009905375.1 of Apium graveolens. Taxonomy (NCBI): domain Eukaryota; kingdom Viridiplantae; phylum Streptophyta; class Magnoliopsida; order Apiales; family Apiaceae; genus Apium; species Apium graveolens. The sequence continues at coordinate 71,035,429 of NC_133653.1, forward strand.
CAACTTGAGCTTTATCAGAGGTTGATGTCTTGATGACTTGTTCAGGATTTGCAGCTTTTTCTATAGCTTGCTGTTCTGAAATTTCTTTACTCTGAACAACTTGAGCTCTGTCAGAGGTTGTCTTAGATTCTTCTGTCATCTTTCTTCTTTTCAGAGTTTCAACAGTTTCATCTTTAGCAGCAGTATCATCAAAGACTTGAACCATCTTGCACACAGGATCCATTAAAATTTGAGGAATTTCCATTTTCTGTTTTATGACTGTCTCCCCAACTTTTCCTTTTCCCTTGTCTTTGGGATCAGTAGTAGTTTGAGATCTAGTACTTGATCTAGGAATCTCTGTGGCGGATCTTTCTTTTATCACAATCCCCTTTTCTTTTGGCCTTGGTGGCTTTTTAGCATCAAAAGCTTTTAACTTTGGTTTGCTCTTCTCAGCATCAAATTTAGCTTCTTCTTCTCTTAATTCCTCTAAATCCACTCCTGGATTATCCTTAAGGAATAGTCTCTTGGTCAGTTCTTCATCAATAGTTTGAATTTTGGGATTCTTGTAAAAGAATGGTGTTTTCTTTCCCTTGAATTTCAGAGTCTACAAAAACTTCTGTGAATCTTGGCTTCCAGCTTGAATCATTATATCAGAAGTAGTTGTCAGAATTCGATCATCAAAATTTGTAACATCCTGATTTATAGGCTTCTTTCCTTCCTTATCCCTACTTTGAGTAGAACCAGACAATCTCTGATGAGAACCTGTCTGTTGAGAAGGAATCCTGCTCAATTGCTCTCCTTGACTGTGACCTCTACTCTTATCAGAGTTTCCCTGGTCATCACCATGATCATCCTTTTTCTTCAGTGTCTTGATTGGTGATCATTTGGACTTAACTACCTTCTCCCCATTTTTGGCATCATCTGTCAGGACTAGAGGAAGAAGGAGTTCCACTGAAGATTGGATTTCATTGAGTTGTGTTTGTTGAGAGGCTTGATTCTGCAATACCTCATCTAGTTGGGCCTGCTGCTTGATTTGAACTTGCTCAATAGCTTCCACTTTTTCTTGAATTGGTCTGATAAACCTATTCTTGTCTAGTTTGAGCATCAGGTCTAGCTTATCAACTGCTTCCTGAAGTTTATCAACCTTTTCATGAGTCTTGGAGTGTAGACCTTGAAGTGTTTTGGTACTGAGAGCAGTGACTTTAAGTTGTGTTTTGAAATCAGAATTTATCAGCAACTCATCAACTTTTGAAACATGTTCTGACAGAAAAGTTGAGTTGGGAATGAAGTTAGGTTCATTCCACTTCTTTGTCCATTCAACTCCTCTAAAGGTATCCTCACATGGAACAGGAGCATCTTCTTCAATAAATTTAAGCAGTGCCTCCTTGCCAAGAATTGGAGCATTAACTAGAGCACTTGCTGGAGCACTGTCTCCAGAATTTGATAAAGTCTCATCATCTTCTGATAACACCAGAGTGTGTGTAACTGTAGGAGATTCTGGAGCTTCTATTTCCAAATGCTGATCTTCAGGTTCTAAATCCAGAATTGGTGTAGTAGGAATTTCAGCATTTAGTATTGGAGAAACAGGTGGAGTTGCCTCTTTTGCTGGTGGTGCTTCCAGATACAAAATAGTTGGAATATTCAACCTGTAAATATCAATTTCAGGACTTAACCCTGAATCTCCAACTGAGGCAGTTTCTTTGAATGGAGAGATAGGAGGTGTGATCACTGTGTCATGAACAGTGTCTTCAGGTTGAGGTGGAGCTATCAAAGCTTCAATGACTATAGGTTCTGATGAGATCAGAGATTTTTGATCCCCTTCCTCAGCATCTTCAGCATCCTCAAATTGAATTTGTGCAATATGCACACCTGCTCTAGTCTTCCTTGATCTTCTAGATGGTGGAGTGACATGTTCTGTATCATAATTTAAAGATCTTTTCCTTTTCAAAATCCCAGAACCCTCAGCTTCATTCTCCTTCTGAAGGGTTGACTCTTCAGCTTCTAGTGTCACAGGTTCTGATGCAGGAACCTGGACTTGTTCATCCTCATCAGATTCATCTCTCAAAATCATCCTTCTTCTTCTCCTTGGTGGAGATTTTGGCACAGAGATAGTTCTTTTGGTTTTGGGCCTAGAGGATGTGTCAGATTTTACAACTGGCACCTTTTGAGAAGTACTAGAGGTTGGTTTGGTTTTGGATTTGAGAGGTGAGGTTCTGATAGTAGGTGCTGATGGTTGTGGTTGAAAGGGTTGTGTTGGTTGATAGTAGGTTCTGATAGTAGGCTGTGGTTGAGTATTGGAAGGATGGGTTGGTGGAGATTGAGAAGTAGTAGGTTGTGTAGGTGCAACATCAGGATATATGGTTGTGTATGAGTAATAATCAGAATTTTCTAAGAATTGTTTGACAGATTGGGGAATTTGGAGGGGTCTTAGTACATCCTTCTTATTATCAGCAGATAATAAGTCTATGAAAGCCCTTTTGTGAAGTTTAAAGGGTTCAACTAACTCACTAAAGTTTTGAGGTGCATCAGAACAACAGAAACTATATATAAGCTGACAGAATCTAGCAAAATATACTATGTTGCTATCTTCTTTCATCCTATCACCTATAAAACCCAATTAGCAGTAGCATAATCAAAATGAGTTTGATTAAGAAGTGCATACCCTATTTGCTGACTCATGATTGGAATAGCATCAAAATTTGAGCATTTGTTGGCAAAGGCTTTGGTATTACAATCGAAAAAGAAGCTCCACTCCCTCCTGATGTACGGCATCTTCAGTTGTCCCAGCTTGGACAAAGACTTCTCATAGCCAAGATTTACCATCATGTTTTGAAGAACTGACTCCCCAACTTGTGAATTATAAGTACAGTTCTCTGGAAGATGCAATGCTTGTCGAACAGTTGATAAGGTAACCAGGTGCTCATCTTCCCCTGTTGTAAAATTTATGCTTGGAGACCCATCTTCACCACCATCATCATAGACTCCAGACCTCCAAAACTCCAGAATTTGCTTGCCTGAGAGAGTCTGTGGTTGGGTCAGAGCATACCCAATTTCACTTTGAGCGAGAAAATCTTGAATGAAATGAAGTTCTGAAGGAGCCTCGTCCTTGTTGAGAATAGCCATATAGTTGTTGGGGACAAACTTGGCTCTATCATAGATAAGATCCTTAGGTGCCATTTCTGTGAAAATTAAGTGAAAAATTGTGTGTGTATAGAGTATTTGATAAAATGCCTGTGAGAAAATAGCTTCAGAGAATAATAGAGGGTGAGAGAAAATAAGAGAGATGAGAAAAGAGTAAGAAAGTAGGTAAAAGATTGTAAAATCTTTTATCTCTCGTATATATATTCTCTCCACTAATTATAACGGCTAATTTCTGAAGCAGAACCGACATTTGACACCTAACAGCATGTAAACAGTCAAAATATTATTAGTGGGCACGATAAACGTGCAGTAATTATTGCTCACATGCGGTTACCAAAATAAACACGCAACCCATTAACCAAATGATTATCACTATTTTTATCTCACTTAAGTATTTTATAAAAATATGGCCGTTACATTAAATATCAAAAATAAGTTAAGTAAATAAATAATGCCACATAAGCATCAGGATTTGCATCAGAACTTGACTATTATCAGAATTTAACGGTCATCAGAATATGGCTTCTATACTCAAAAAGTAAATGTCTGTTTCTGTGATGCTTTACACAAATACTGACCGGTTTCTTCACAGTTTAATCATCAGAACATAATCAGAACTTGTCCTCAGAATTTATGCAAATAATACTTAACTGTTTATCAGAAACAACTTAATCACCATAGTAATTTTCATCATTCATATGTAGTGATAGTGTGTGTTTGTGCAAATGATCAGATAAAGATTAAAGTATGATAAACTTCAGTATATCTTAGAAATAAGGCATAACTAAGAAAAATGCTTAAAATATGTCTTGAATTGTGAAGTCTACTATAGAATAAAGTTATGCAAGAATCCAGCTCATCTGTTTGAGCTTATTTTAAGCATCTTTTGAAATTCTTTTGACAATGGCTTCTCAGTGTAAATGAGTTACAACTGCCATCAGAATTTATGCTGTTATCAGAATATTTCTCCAGTAATCAGAGAATGTGAAAAGTCACCAAGAAAAATTAATTTCCTTTTTCTAATGCATATTACTTAATACCAGCAATGCACTTGGATCTTCCCTTTCACATATTTACTCTAGATCTCAAAGGAGTACCTAATTTCAATTTTTCTTTTCTTTTCTTTTCTTCAGATAAGGGAGGCTTATCAAGCATGTAGTTCATCCTTAAGATTTACTGACATCAGAATTTGACAGATAAGAAGCAATAATCTAGTTTGTGACTTAGTAATAAGATACAGGGAGTAAATTTGACTAAGATCAAAAATCAGAATTTGCTTGTGTTATTAATTTCCACATAAATAACTAATTCAAACATGGGATGCATAGCTTGTTAAAGATTACCAAGTCAGCATCTAACACAATAATCCTCATTGGATTGAATAGTCACAGAACATTCAAAACACTTTCAGAGTTTATAGAATCACATCAGATACTAATCAGTGTTTAATAAGTTACAATATAAGCACATATTACATTGAGATAAGAAAATCTGTAAACACTGATCATAAAGTCTGATGTATGAGAACAAAAACTAAATAGATTTTGAGAAAGAACCTGAAACCATTCTAAGTTCATTTACCAATCTTGTAAAAGTAGCTTCACATAGTGATTTTATGAAGATATCTGCTAGTTGTTGATCTGTTGGAACAAAATGCAATTCCATTGTACCTTCCATCATATGTTCCCTTATGAAATGGTACCTAATGCTGATGTGCTTTGTCATTGAGTGTTAAACTGGATTTCCTGTCATAGCAATAGCACTTTGATTATCACAGTAAATAGGTATTTTAGAAAATTCTAACCCATAGTCCAGTAACTGATTCTTCATCCAAAGAATCTATGCACAACAGCTTCCTACAGCAATATATTCTACTTCTGCAGTTGATATGGAAATTTATTTCTGTTTCTTGCTAAACCAAGAAACCAATCTGCCTCCAAGAAATTGGCAGCTTCCACTATTGCTTTTCCTGTCTATTTTGCATACTGTAAAATCTGAATCTGAGTAACCTATTAGCTTAATATCTGATTCCCTAGGATACCACAATCCAAGATCAGCTATACCCTTGAGGTACTTCAAAATTCTTTTCACAGCTATTAGATGAGGTTCTCTTAGATCAGCCTGAAATCTTGTACAAAGACAGGTAGTATACATGATATCTGGTCTACTTGCAGTTAAATAGAGTAAAGAGCCAATCATACCTCTATAGTTAGTAATATCTACTGATGCTCTTGTATCTTTATCTAACTTGGTGGTTGTGGCCATGGGAGTGGATGCAGTTGAACTGTCTTGCATTCCAAATTTCTTGAGTAAATTTTTGGCGTACTTGGATTGATTTATGAAAGTACCTTCTTCAGTTTGCTTGACTTGAAGTCCCAGAAAATAGCTAAGTTCTCCCATCATACTCATTTAATATCTTGACTGCATTAGCTTTGAAAACTTTTTACAGAGTTTGGCATTTGTAGAACCAAAAATGATATCATTAACATAAATTTGGAATAAAAGTAAGTCCTTGCCATGGTTGATATAGAACAGAGTTTTATCAATTGTGCCTCTGGTAAATCCACTTTCCACAAAAATTGTGCCAGAGTTTCATACCATGTTCTTGGAGCTTGCTTTAGGCCATAGAGTGCTTTATCAAGTTTGTAGACATGATTAGGAAATTTTGGATCTACAAATCCTGGAGGTTGTTCAACATATACCTCTTCTTCCAATTCTCCATTGAGAAATGCACTCTTTACATCCATTTGAAAGACTTTAAACCTCTTGTGAGCAGCATAAGCCAAAAAGATTCTTATGGCTTCCAATCTAGCAACTGGAGCATATGCTTCATCATAATCAATACCCTCCTGTTGAGAGTAACCTTTAGCAACCATCCTTGCTTTATTTCTTGTAATTATGCCATCACTGTCAATTTTATTTCTGAACACCCATTTTGTGCCAACAATGGATCTGTTCTTTGGTCTTGGCACTAGGGTCCAGACTTTATTTTTTCAAATTCATTTAACTCTTCCTACATTGCTTGCACCCAATCAGCATCTTGAAGAGCTTCTTCCACTTTCTTTGGTTCATTCTGAGATAGAAAGGAATGATAGAGACATTCATTTGTTGTTGCTGTTCTAGTTCTGACACCTGCTTCAGGATCTCCAATTATTAAGTCGTGTTTGTGTGTGATTTAGTCGACTTCCTTACAGATGGAAGTTGATCTCTAGAACTAGATCCTCCCCCATGATCCATGCTGTCTCCATCAGCATTTTCTGATGCTCCCCCTGAAGTTATGCTCTCTGAGATTCCAGAATTTGAGTTGGATCCTTCAGGAATTGAAGAATTAGAGTTTCCAGAATTGTCAGAATTTGGCATATCAGAACTTGATGAATCAGAACTTGAAGAGACAGTGACTGGTTCTGATGCTTCTTGAGAGTCTTGAGATGTGGTATGATCATCAGCTTGCTCCCCCTGAACAGGTGCATTTTCCTTTAGAGCAGTTACCACGGTTTCAATGACATCAAAACTTAACCCGTCAGAACTTACAGGATAAGGATTTAGGCCATCAGAATTTACAAAATCAGAATTTACATCTTCATTTTCAAATCTCAGCTGATCATGATCATTGAAATCTTCAAGTCCAGTAATCTTTTTATCATCAAAAGATACATTGATAGATTTCATGACAACCCTTGTTCTTAAATTATAGACTCTGAAGGCTTTTGTGGAAAGTGGATATCCAACAAAAATTCTTTCATCAGCTTTTAGATCAAATTTTGACAGCTTTTTAGGATGAGTCTTAAGAACAAAACACTTGCATCCAAATACATGAAAATATTTCAGATTTGGCTTCTTTTTCTTCACCATCTCATATGGTGTTTTTCCATGCTTGTTTATGAGTGTAGCATTCTGTGTAAAACAAGCAGTCTGCACAACTTCATCCCAAAAATAGGTTGGTAGCTTTGCTTCATCAAGCATAGTTCGTGCAGCTTCAATAAGAGTCCTGTTCTTTCTTTCTACAACTCCATTTTTCTGTGGAGTTCCAGGTGCAAAAAATTCCTGCTTTATTCCATGCTCTTTACAGAACTCTTCCATGATTGAATTCTTGAACTCAGTGCCATTATCACTTCTTATTAGTTTAACAGAATCTTTGACTAACTAGTCCATCTGTCTGACATGATCAGTTATAGTAGATGCAGTTTCATTCTTCTTGTGCAAGAAATACACCCAAGTGTATCTTGTGAACTCATCCACAATAACCATAGCATATTTCTTCTTTGCAATAGACATGACATTGACTGGACCAAATAGATCAACATGCAGTAAGTGATAAGGCTCAAGAATTGAGGATTCAGTTTTGCTCTTTAATGCAGATTTTCTTTGTTTTGCCTTTTGACATGAGTCACAAAGACCATTAGGAGCAAATATTGATTTTGGCAGTCCTCTCACAAGATCTTTCTTTACTAGCTCATTTATGTTGTTGAAATTTAAATGAGAGAGTCTCTTATGCCAATTCCAGCTTTCTTCAATTGATGCTCTGCTTAACAGACAGATTGCAGAACCATCAAAATTTGTTGAAAGTCTAGCTTCATATATGTTACCATGTCTATAACCTTTCAGAACCACTTTGCTGTAGAATTACTTACAACTTCACAGTGTTCTTCAAAGAAATCCACATGATAACCTGTTGTGGATATGTTGTGAACTTGATGATTTCATTAACAAAACACCTTAGTAGATTTTACTTAGTAAAAAATGTAGCACTCGAAGGATAAGGAATATAGTCTTGAAGGATGACTCAATATAGTCCCGACGGATGATGATCAATTATCCGAGTGAGTAGCTTGTGTAATAATGAGTCTGCAGCACATTTCTGCATACACCTTGTTTAGATTCTGTAGTAGTACTCAAGTCATGTTGACTTTAGTTAGATATGCAGAATAGGTTGATTAATTATACATAGATGATGTCTTGTAATTCTGCATAAATGAAATGAAGTCAAGTGCCAGATAGCTACCCGACGGATAATCAACAATGCCACTCGACGGATGATTAACAAGGCAACCCGACGGATGATCATGTACCCGACGGATAAACAATTCAAACATCTGTTGACAGTGACAACACAGTTATATGCGTCGAGTGTATGCAAAACGAATGTGGAAGCCTATTCAACTGGGTATTTGAGAACAAAGAAGCATTGCCATTTCCATCCTATTATGAAGATATTCAAAGATGCTGGAATAGAGTAATGAAGTAGCATAGTATTAGACTTGATAGTTTTTGTTTTATTTTCTTGTCTTAATACTTTGTAATGTTGGTGATATATAAACCAAGAGGTAGCAAATAGAACAAGAACAAGACTAAGAACATTATCTCAGAGAAACATTTGTAAGCTGAATTTTTAGTATTTCTCTGTAAACTTAGTTGTTCACATTTGTAAGCAGCTGTGAGCAAATCTTCCTACACAGAGTTCTCTTGATATTATATATATCTCTGGTGGATACATTCAAATCCACCATAAAGTTTTTAAAGACTTGTGTTTTTAATTACTTGTGTTTTGATTCATTCCAAGTTATTATTCCGCACTTTGCAAATCAATTCACACAGATATATATTATAAGTTAATATATTTTTAAACCAAGAAAAAGTTTCAAGAATTCCATTCAATCCCCCTTCTGTAATTCTTGTTGCATTGTTAGGGACTAACAATTGGTATCAGAGTAAGCTCTTGATAAACAAGGAGTTTAAAGATAAATAACAAAACAACAAGATGAACAAGAAGGATGTTGGAGTCAAGATTCCTTTTCTGGATAAAGATAATTACTATTACTGGAAGGTAAAAATGCATCTTCACGTACTTTCTCAAGATGAGGCCTATGTAGATTGCATAGAGAGAGGCCCTCATGTACCAATGAGAGCTGCAACTGGAAATGAGCCATCAGTTCCCAAGCCAAGGCATGAATGGTCAGATCCTGATATTGAACAAGTCAGGAAGGATAAGAAGGCCATTAATATTCTGTTCAATGGAGTTGATGGTAACATGTTTGACAACATCAACAATTTCAAAACTGCCAAGGAAGTTTGGGATACAATACAGATTATCTGTGATGGCACTGAACAAGTCAGGGAAAATAAGATGCAGCTGCTAATTCAACAATATGAGCATTTTCATAGTGAAGATAGTGAATCTCTCACTGACATTTTTAGTAGGTTTCAAAAACTACTAAATTCTCTGAAGTTGCATGGAAAGGTCTATCAGACAAAAGACTCCAATCTTAAGTTCCTTAGATCTCTTCCAAAGGAATAGAAACCTATGACAGTCTCATTAAGAAACTCTCAACATTACAAGAAGTTTACCTTGGAGAGACTCTATGTTATCCTGAAGACTTATGAGCTTGAAATAGAGCAAGATGAGAGGATGGAGAGAGGAAAGAAGAAAGGAGGATCCATTGCACTAGTTGCTGAGTTGGAGAAATAGAAGGAGATGAAGATGGAAGCTGTTGAATCAATTTCAAAGGTCTGTAAAAATAAGGGAAAGGGGCTAGTAGCAGAAAATGAAGATTCTTTGAGCCAAGATGACATGGAAGATATTGATGAACATCTAGCATTTCTTTCCATAAGATTTTCCAAGCTTAAGTTTAAGAAGAACTTTGGAGCAGCTAAGCCAAATAGAAATATGGTGGATAAATCAAAATTCAAATGTTTCAAATGTGGCTTAGCAGGGCACTTTGCCAGTGAGTGTAGAAAGTCAGATTCCAGCAAAAAGAAGTTTGAGCCTGTGGATTATAAACAGAAATACTTTGAGTTGCTCAAACAAAATGTAATAACCCCAATTTTTGGAAATTTTTGAAACCCTTATGAATAGTGTTTTTGCTGAACGAGAAAACTTTTCATGCCACGCTATATAGGGGTTCTGTTATTGATCTTATGGGATATTATTAGTACTTTATATGGGATATAAGTGTATGTAAAGATCGTCAGAATCCAAATCCGAACACTTTGATTTTTCCCGGAAATACACTAGATACGGAAAGATTTGAGAAAAAGGTAACAGGATAAAAAGGATTTAAATAAAAGGATTATAGGAGAGGATCATAAAAGGAATATAATATATTGAGAAAGGTTAAGGGAACCTAAGTAATAAGATCCCGGGTATGATCCCTCAAACGATAAACGAAAACGAAAGTTAAGCGAACCGTATAACAGATCAGCGGTCATTAGGCAAACGATTAGGAAGTTAATCAAAGGGATTAGTGGGAATGATGTCATCCAACCAATAGAAAGAGGACAAGGAAGGGAGGATGACATCATGAGGATGACATAGGCATGACAAGAAAGGAAGGAGATGTGGTGGCTTTTTAACCACACAAAACCAAGGGCAACTAGGTAATTCACTAAAGCAAACAACAAAAATCAACCAACCAAAAGCAAATCAAGCCAAAACACAAAAATCTCTCTTCTTCTTCTTCATGCTCTCGGGTTTTTTCTTAAGAAATGGGAAGTCCAAGCTCCTCCACTTACTATTTAGCAAGGTAATTATCTAAGCTTCCCCATGGATAGTTACATACTTCCTATAAGTTTAAGCTTCTAATTCCAAGCCAATCTTTTTCTATAAATCATGAAAGAAGATGGTGAATAGTGTTTTCAAGAACTAAAATTTGTGTTCTTGAAGTTTTGTTTAGATTAAGCTTGGATAAGGGCTTTAAAGGTGATTCCAAGCCATTCTCTTGATTCTCCACTCTCCAAGGAAGGTATAAACTACAAACCCTAGCTTTAGTTTTGAGTAATTAGGATTGAATGTGTTTGATATAGCATATGTGAAGCATGATGCTTGATTGGTTGAGGTTTGGTTGAGTTTGTAGAGATTAGTTGGTTTTATTGCATTGTTGAAGTTGTAAATCTTGGTAATTAGTTAAAGAACCTAAGTAAAGCCTTTAGTTCATGTGAGGAATAACTATAAATGGTTAATGTGGATTTGTTGGGGCTGTTATGATGTGGTTTGGAGGGATATTGGTTGTATGATTTATTTGGGGTTGATTTGTGGTTGGTATTGAATGGTTTAAAATTGGGAAAACGCGTAAACATAGCCGTCGTAACGTCCGATTTTCTTTAGACTGTTTTTGTGCATAACATTAGGACCCGAGAACCCCCGGCTAGTTTATGACCACTGCCATGTTTAGATAGCTCATGTTACGAGCTTCGTTTTGATATGTAGTTCGTTCGATTCCGATGCACGGTTTAGGAGAAACGACCGTTTCAAGTAACGGCGTTTCGCGAACGAAACTTTTCCCCTCACCTTACTTTGAAACATAGATTAAAGACCAAAAAGGGTTAATTAATGTATGAAACATTTATGGTAAGTGTGTTAGGCAGTTGGTAAGACACTCACGAAGGAATCGCTTTAAAACTCGTAAAGGTTAAATTATTAAAAATGGTGGAGCCGAGGGTACCCGAGTGGCTTAAGCGAATCAGTGAGCGCAAAACAAGCGTTAGAGTCTAAGTTAGTTAAAGTATAGATTTACAAGTGACTTTGGTTTAATTCCAACTTACTTGTTGTTTATAGGTTACCAGACTCGTCACGAGCCATTCGTAACCCCAGTCGCTCAGGCAAGTTTTCTACCCGTTATACTATTGTTGTGATGTAAATATATGTATATGCATTATCTTGTGATATTGCATGATTGTTATTAGCAAATTTTGCGATATATTGGAGCATGCTAATATGGTATATATGCATGTCTGTTTCATAATCTAGTTATCTATCTGTTGATTTCAATGCTTATAGTTGCATAATACCTATGCTAGAAATAAGCAAGTAGTTGCGTATACCCTTAGTATAGGGGATAAAAGGTGAACATATTTCTAAACCGGGAGTCGATGTTCCCGAGTATATTATATATATATATATTTATTTATATATATATATATGGATATAGTTTTTAAAACTATTAATCGAATAAGGTTTATTCGATAACTTTAACTTTATTTTATTATTGAATATTATTTCGAATATTATTCGAAGGCGTATGACTCCTTTACATTATTTATTGAATATTATTTGAATATTCATTTGAGGATGTATGACTCCTTTATTTTATTTAATGAATATTATTTATAATATTCATTCGAGGTATTATGACTCAGCTTATTTTATTTATTGAATATTATTTGAATATTCATTTGAGGATCTATGACTCCGATTATTTGCTGAGATATATTCTTTATTTTATTAAAGAATAAGGTGTCGATAATCAAACTTATTTTTGATTATTCAAATAAAGATATTACTTTCGTATAAGTATATCTTTGATTATTTGCTATTCATTTCAAGTATAAGTTTTAATACTTCTACTTCAATTATTTTATAAAGATTATTTTTTTATGGGAATATTATTTAAATAATAATATTCAGACATTTTCTAAATATTCTGGGGACTGATTTACTTCATTAAATCAGTTTTACTCCAAACACTCTTTAAAGTGTTTTCGAGTCTTTAAAATGATTTTCAAAAGTTAGAGCGGATCCCAAAACTATTTTTATATTTAAGATCTTCCTTTTAAAAAGGGGATTTAAATACTCGCTCAAAACCTGGGGGATCCGGCTCGGTGGTGTGTTTTATATTCGCAAGAAGGTTGCTGTCTTGGTAAAAGAGTTTTTGATTACTTACCCAATATTCGGGAAGTAAAATTCTTGGAACAAGTTAATCCATTAACAGGCATCGCCTGGGAAATATCGGTGAGTTTTCCTTTCCAACTAGGTACGACTTCTTGGTGGAGCCGTATCAACAAGTTTCTACTTGGGGAAAGGGGGAAACGAGCTTTACGTTTCAGAGTCATGGATTTCATCTGAACTAGGAGTGGCGTAAGTGGTCGAGTAGCGCCGGCCCAGCCTTATTATATTGGCCCAAATGGCCTGGAAGTTCCGCTAAGGCGGTCCATTCCTTAGGAGTTCAGTGTTCGGTTGACAAGTAAATCCGACAGGTTCTCCTCTACATGTAGAAAATGGTGGGGTTGTACTACTACGACTGATCATCGTAAGTGGTCTTCCTGGCGCGGCAAACTCCCGTAATGAGTTCATCATCCAATTGGATAATTTCTGCAACACTACCCAGAGCACTTCGATAGAAAGGCTACGGTTGGGCGATTGTTGAGTGTTGGCAGGGTCAAGTTTTCAAAATGATGTTTACATCAAATGAAGTATCTCATAACTTCATTTTATTTTGATGATATTTTAAAGGTTGAATCTATTCAAGTATTATCTTGTAGTCTCATCTATGTGATGAACTTTTGAACTAATTATAACTTGAACGGTGGTAGTTCAAGTAGTATTTGGAAAAGATATAAGTATATTGGAGTATCTTGTAACTTCATCTTTTAAACTTATATCTAGTAAATGATTATCTTATGCATGATAAAGATTTTCAGAATAATGTTGAGACAAGGTTAGATATATGAGATCACCTTGCAACGATATTTTTATACAGTTATACACTGGAACTCTGTGTGTATTATGCATGGAAGAGGACTTCCAATATTTTGAAAAGTATATATGTATATATACTGAATATTTTGCGACTTCATCGCATTAAGATATCAACTTGGTTCATTTCTTTTGACCAAGACTTTCATGAGTACTATGAGAAGACTCATATATTGTTAATCATTATACATATTATTTTGGTGGGCTTGCTGCTCACCCTTGCTTTATTTCTTCATCACACAACAACAGTTAGGAAAGATGGCCAGACTCCAGCAGACCCAGCGCAAGCGCGTGGGAAGCGTCCTGTGTCTTCCCGTTGATGTTTTAGCTGCTATAGCTGCAGAGGTAGATCTATTGTAGATCAGACCATCTACTTTTGAGAATCAATTATGTATAATTATAACTTGTGGCAGATAATGGCAATTAACTGTAAATTTATCAAGTAATCATTTTGGGTTGTAATAACTTTTAAATTGTGGATTCAAAGACTTGTACTTATTTAAATTTCATCTCTGAGACTATAACGGGTTGTGGTGTGTGTTAGTGTGGGGTCACAACATAAGGTTATTTATTAATTAAGTGAAGTGATATTGTGGAAAGAAAGACCGTGACGACCCGGATCCCCGACCCCGGATCTGGGGGTGTTACAGAAATGGTATCAGAGCTAAGCGTTATAAACCTCAGAGATGATGGGACGTTAAGATAATAAGATTCACTAAGATAATAAGAACTCTTGCCAAGTTCATAGTCGGGCTACCTAACGTAGTACTGACGGTTAAAACCCTTATGGGAACCCTTATAAATATCGTGATAGGAGCGTAGTTCGTTATCGTATATGGTAGCGGGACTCCGAACCCTGAAGTTGAGGAACATCAACGTGATGATGTTTTATTAGTTATTGGAGATCAGATTGTGGATCCGATAGAGTGTCCTAATGCAGGACCGGATGATGTTGATATTGAGGATGTTGTCCTAGTAGGGATAGTTGTTGAGAAGGACCCCATGGAGGATCCTGACAGGATTGGATAAAGGACCACTGATGAATTGATGACCATGGTTTGGTCGACTACCAGAGGTAGGATTGGCCGGTCACTACCGGAGGTTCGTTCAAGTTGTAAAGATAGTAGCCCCTTTAACGCGGCTTACTCGTAAGACTGAGAAGTTCGAATGGACAGAGAAATGCGAGAACAGCTTTCAAGAACTGAAGCAGAGGTTGGTGATGGCCCCTATGCTGGCATTGCCGGATGGAAAAAGGAGATTTTGTGATTTGTAAGTGACGCTTCGCATAAGGAATTAGGGTGCTTCTTAGCACAGCAAGATAATCGCGTCTGCGTCAAGACAATTAAGGTAATATGAAATTTGATATCACCACCCATGAGCTTAGGCTCGTGGCAATAGTTTTACCCTAAAGATTGGAGGCACTACTTGTATGGAGAGAAGTGCGAGAATTACCTAAGCCATAAGTGCTCTAGTACATTCTTACGTAGAAAGAGCTCAACATACGCCAGAGGAGGCGGTTAGAGCTAATCAAGAATTATGATTGGCAGATTCTTTATCATTCGGGGAAAGCCAATATGGTGGCTGATGCCCTTAGTAAAAAGGAGAGACTCAAGATGATAATGTCTTTTGGAGAGTTTATAAGAGATTTTGAGAAAATGGAAATAGTAGTGAAGGTAACCGGAGCCGGTACCGAAAAGCTGTTTGAGATTGCAATACAGCCCGAATTATTGGAAAAGATCATATTGTGCCAGAAAAAGTTATGAATAAAGGCAGAGAGCCAACAAATAGATAAGAGGTTAATATCGAGAAAGATGATAAGGGAATAATGAGGTATTCCTATAGAATTTGGGTTCCGAAAGTTCAAGAGCGTAAGGATGAGATCTTAGATGAAAGCTAGTTTGAGGAATAAGATTTAGAGCAAACCCTGAACGTGATAGTCAGGGAGGTCGCCATCAAGATAGAAGGAATGTTAGGAATATATGTGCATTAGTTTGATGATATGTTTAACAAAACACTTAAGTAGAAATTTAGTGTCTGTAGCCTCAACGGATAAGACCACTTTGGCTATCCGTTGATGGTGTAGCTTTACTTAGAAATAAGTCTAGTATTGTAGCATATTTCAGTCTCTGTATTTAAAATTGTAATTCTTAGAAGTTGAGAGAAACTATGAGTCATGTTGACTACTAGATGATATGCAGATAGGAAGGCCAATTGTAAATATTTCATGCCTTGTAATTTTGTATAAATGAAGTGGTATCAACGGATGACTTAAAAGACCTTCAACGGATGAGAAGCTAAGCTTCAACGGATGTCTCTAAAGCTTCAACGGATAACATCCTTCAACGGATGAGAGCATCAACGGATGAAAGCTTCAACGGATAACATCCTTCAACGGATGAGAGCATCAACGGATGAAAGCTTCAACGGATAACATCCTTCAACGGATGAGAGCATCAACGGATGAAAGCTTCAACGGATAACATCCTTCAACGGATGAAGTCATCAACGGATGAAAGCTTCAACGGATGTTCTGCTAATCAGCCGTTGATAAGTGGTAGTTGTACCTACAAGCAGAGGCACGTGGGTTGACAGAGAAAACTGAGATGTGGTAGCCGAATTTCAGGATCAACAGAAAAAGCAGCCGTTCTTCTTTTGTACAAAGTTGCAATAGTCAACAAAGTACTTGAGTGAACAGGAAAAGAAGCAAGTGAAGAACTTATTTTACTATTGTAATTTTATATTGTTTTTCACTTGTACACTTGGTAATATATATGAACCAAGAAGAAGCTAGTAATTAGAGAGATTTTTCCAGAGCTGTTAAGAAATATCTTGAGAGAAAATTCATCTAGTTTGTACTAGGATGCAGCTGTGATCAACATTGTTGAACACAGATTTTCTAATATACCATCTCTGGTGGAACAACAAATCCACCAGAAAAGTTTTTAAGGTCTGTTGTGTTCTTTACATTTGTGCTTGAATATATATCTGTCTGTATTAGCTTAAAGCAATTCACACACTTGTTCTTCTTGAACACACAACTTTATAAACTGCTCAAAACTTGAAAAAGTTTTGAGATTTACATTCAACCCCCCTTCTGTAAATCTCATTGTTAGTCTTCTAGGAATAACAATTGGTATCAGAGCAGGCTCTTGACACACAAAGAGTTTAAAGATCTTGGAATCTAACAAAGATGAGTAAGAAGGATATTGGAGTAAAGATCCCAGTTCTTGACAAAGACAGTTATCACCACTGGAAGGTGAAAATGCACCTTCATCTACTCTCCCAAGATGAAGGTTATGTAAACTGCATTGAGAATGGTCCTCACATTCCCCACAAAGTAGCCACAGTTGCTACGGCCACAATTGCTGTTGGTCAATCCATTCCAAAACCCAGAGCAGAATGGACAATGGAAGACACAGAAGAAGTCCACAAGGATAAGAAGGCTATGAACATTTTGTTTAATGGTCTTGACAAGGATATGTTTGATAATGTGATAAATTGTTCAACTGCCAAAGAGGTTTGGGACACAGTTCAGCTGCTGTGTGAAGGTACAGAACAAGTAAGAGAGAACAAAATGCAGCTTCTCATTCAACAGTATGAGCACTTTCATTTTGAAGAAAATGAATCTTTAAATGACACATTCAATAGATTCCAAAAACTGTTGAATGGACTGAAGCTGTATGGTAGAGTGTACCAGGTGAAGGATTCAAATCTTAAATTTTTGAGATCCTTACCAAAGGAATGGAAACCCATGACTGTTTCCTTAAGAAACTCTCAAGATTATAAGGACTTTACTCTTGAAAGATTATATGGAATCTTGAAGACTTATGAACTAGAGTTGGAACAGGATGAGGTATTGGAGAGGGGGAGAAAGAAAGGAGGTTCAGTTGCATTGGTAGCTGAAAATGAGAAAGAATGCAGAAAAGAAACTGTGAGATCTACATCAAGCTCCAAAGATGGTGTAAGAAATCCAGAATCAGACAAGGGTAAAGGGCAAGTTGCTGAAAATGAAGACAACTCCAGTCAAGATGACTCTGATGGTATTGATGAGCATCTTGCATTTCTGTCCAGGAGATTTGCAAAGATGAAGTTCAGGAAAAACACTAGAGCCACTAAACCCCATAAGAACATGGTGGACAAATCCAAGTTCAAGTGTTTTAATTGTGGTATGAGTGGACACTTTGCAAGTGAGTGCAGAAAGCCAACCTCTGAAAAGAAGAAATTTGAACAAGTAGATTACAAAAAGAAATATTTTGATCTGCTCAAACAGAAGGAAAGGGCTTTCATTACTCAAGAAAGAGACTGGGCAGCTGATGGAGAAGAAGAGGATGAAGACATGGAATATGTTAACTTGGCTCTCATGGCTGATTCTGAGGAGAATGAAGTTAGTTCATCAAGCAACCAGGTAATTACTACTGATATAACACAGCTTACTAAAGAAGAGTGCAATGATGCTTTTAATGACATGTCTACTGAACTGTATCATTTGCGTGTATCTCTTAAATCTCTTGCTAAAGAAAATAGTAGGATTAAAGAGAACAATCTGTTTTTAAGTAATAGAAATGCTGTGTTAGAAGATAAGTTAATTGACCTAGAAAAGACTAAGCTGCATTGTGTATCTGTTGAAAATGAACTAGCTGAATCTATTAAGAAAGTAGAAATACTTTCCAATCAATTAGAGAAAGAGCAAGAGGTGATTAAAGCCTGGAAAACATCTAGGGATGTAAGTGCTCAAATTGCCAAAGTCCAAGGAATTGAATCATTCTGTGAAACTGCCTGGGATAAAAATAAAAAGAAACTGGAATTAATTGATGGACTGTCAACGGATGTGGAATCAACGGATGATGAAAGTTATCCGTTGAAGGAAGAAAAGGAACATCCGTTGAAGGTTCCTCAATTAAAACAGGCAGATGTTTCTAAAAGAGAAAATCTAAAGAAACTCAACAAAAAGTTTGGTTCAACTTCAAAGAACTTTGTCAAAGAAGGAGCAAGCACATCCAAAGATGTCAGAAAGGTGAATGTAGGGCACATGACCTTAGAACAGTTAAACAATAGGCTCAAGATGGTTGAGGATAAAAAGGAATCCAAAAGGAAATCCAACAGAAATGGGAAGGTAGGAGTTAACAAACATAACAATTACACACCTGACAAGTATGCTCCTAGAAAAAGCTGTGTGCATTGTAGTAGTGTTAATCATCTATCTGCTAACTGTAAATCTATTAAGAAATCTCCCATAACTGTACCCTCTTCCATGCCTAACATGTCTGTATCACCTCTACATGCTCTGCCTGTTATGTCTCAACAAAATCCTTATGCACATTTTGCAAACATGCCATATTTTAACAATTCTTATCTTGCTGCATTCAGTATGCCTCAATTTCCATACAATATGCCAATGTGGAATAACATGTATGCACAATCCATGCCTAATAATACTATAAATGTGCTGGATAATGTTGTGACTAACCCTACACCTCAACCAACCACATCTAAGACCAAGGTTGACTCAAACTCACCTAAGTCTAAAGATGCAGGAGGAATGAAGTCTAGGAGAAAGGCTAACAAGAATGGACCCAAGGAAACTTGGGTACCAAAATCAAATTGATTGATTTTGTGGTGTGCAGGAAAATAGAAGAAATCTATGGTACTTGGACAGTGGCTGTTCAAGACACATGACTGGAGATTTCTCCCTGCTCACAGAGTTTAAAGAGAGAGCTGGCCCCAGCATAACCTTTGGAGATGACAGCAAAGGGTTTACTATGGGATATGGCTTGATTTCAACAAGGAATGTCATCATTGAAGAAGTTGCATTAGTTGATGGTCTCAAGCACAACTTACTGAGTATCAGTCAACTATGTGATAGAGGGAATACAGTTTCCTTCAATTCTGAAGCCTGTGTTGTCACTAGTAAGAAAGACAACAAAGTGGTTCTAACTGGAGTTAGAAAAGGAAATGTGTACTTAGCTGACTTCAACTCTACAGATGCAGAATCTATTACTTGTCTTTTCAGCAAAGCAAGTTCAGTTGAGAGTTGGCTATGGCACAAGAAGCTATCCCATTTGAATTTCAAGACAATGAATGATCTAGTCAAAAAGGACTTAGTAAGAGGAATTCCTCTTGTTGAATTCTCAAGGGATGGTCTGTGTGATGCTTGTCAGAAAGGCAAACAAAGGAAAGCATCATTTCAGAAGAAGCTTGAAACAACAATTGATGAACCATTACAGCTGTTACATATGGATTTGTTTGGACCAGTCAATGTATTGTCAATAGCAAGAAAAAGATATTGTTTAGTGATTGTAGATGATTTCTCAAAGTTCACATGGGTCTATTTTCTTGGATCAAAGGATGAAGCAAGTGAAATCATTATCAATCACATCAGGCAAGTCAATAATCATCCTGACTTAAAAGTAAGAAACATCAGGAGTGACAATGGAACTGAATTCAAGAATTTGACATTAAGGCTGTTCTGTGAAGAAAATGGAATCATGCATGAGTTCTCAGCTCCAAGAACACCTCAGCAAAATGGGGTAGTTGAAAGAAAGAACAGATCTTTAATTGAGGCTGCCAGAACAATGCTTGAAGAATCAAAGTTACCAACATATTTTTGGGCTGAAGCTGTTAATTGTGCCTGTTTCACTCAAAATATTTCTCTGATCAATCAAGCTAAAGGCATGACTCCTTATCAGTTGTTCAAGAAAAGAAAACCAACTCTAAACTTTCTTCATGTCTTTGGATGTAAATGTTTTATACTAAGGAATCAATCTGACCATAAAGGGAAGTTTGATGCAAAGGCTGATGAAGGAATATTTGTTGGTTATTCAGCTGGAAAATCTTATAGGGTCTACAATCTAAGAACCAACATTGTTATGGAATCTGTGCATGTTGTGTTTGATGATAAAAAGATTGATGGACTAACAGATGAGGAACATTATGAGAGACTCAAATTTGACAATATTGAAATATATTGTGATGATAGTGAAGAAGAGATTGATGGAGACGACACTTCAAAAGGAATACAAAATTTGCTCCTGGATAATGCACAAAATTCAGCATCCGTTGAAAGACATTGTGCATCATCCGTTGAAGTACTTAATGAAACATCCGTTGATCATAGCTCATCAACTGATAATCAATTTACATCATTAATTGATGGAACTCCAAGTTCCCTGCAAAGGACCAACAACTCAGGGGGAGTTTCAACTAATCAAAACTCTATCTCACATCATGACAATACTGAGATCACCTCATCTAGAGCTCATCTTCCACCTCAAAGGAAATGGACCAAGAATCATCCCTTTGAACTGATCATTGGTGATGCATCATCTAAAGTGCAAACAAGAAGAGCTACTCAAGATGAATGTCTGTATAGTAGTTTTCTATCTCAGGAGGAACCTAAGAAAGTGGAAGAAGCCTTATTGGATCCAGATTGGATATTAGCTATGCAGGAAGAGCTAAACCAATTTGAGAGAAACCAAGTTTGGAAGCTGGTACCCAAACCAAAGAACAAGAGTCCTATTGATACAAAATGGGTATTCAGAAATAAGATGGATGAAAATGGCATTATCATAAGGAATAAAGCCAGATTGGTTGCTAAAGGCTATTCTCAGCAAGAGGGAATAGATTTTGATGAGACATATGCTCCTGTTGCAAGACTTGAAGCTATCAGAATCTTTCTAGCCTATGCAGCCCATGCCAATTTCAAAGTCTATCAAATGGATGTCAAGAGTGCATTTCTAAATGGGAAATTAGAGGAAGAAGTCTATGTAAGTCAACCTCCAGGATTTGAAGATCCAAATTTTCCAGACTATGTGTATTATCTGTTGAAAGCACTCTATGGACTGAAGCAAGCACCTAGAGCCTGGTATGAAACATTATCAAAATTTCTTTTGGAGAATCACTTCACTAGAGGTACTGTTGATAAAACTCTCTTCTTTAGAAATGTTAATGGCTCTAGTATACTTGTTCAAATTTATGTAGATGACATAATATTTGGTTCTAAAGATAATAATCTTTGTAAGAAGTTTGCTAAGCTAATGCAAAGCAATTATGAAATGAGCCTAATGGGAGAACTAACCTATTTTCTTGGTTTACAAATTAAACAAGTTAGTAATGGAATTTTCATTAGTCAAACTAAATATATTCATGATCTTTTAAAGAAGTTTGACTTAATGGAATGTTCATCTGCAAAAACTCCCATGGCCACTGCCACCAAACTTGAATTAAATAAGACTGAAAGGTCTGTGGACATTACAAGTTATAGAGGCATGGTTGGTTCACTTTTATATTTAACTGCTAGCAGACCAGATATAATGTTTGCTACATGTCTGTGTGCGAGATTTCAAGCTGATCCTAGGGAGTCTCACTTAATTGCTATCAAGAGAATTTTCAGATATCTCAAGGGTACACCAAATTTAGGAATTTGGTATCCTAGAGAATCTGGCTTTGATCTAATTGGTTATTCAGATGCAGACTATGCAGGTTGCAAAATAGACAGGAAAAGTACAACAGGCTCCTGTCAATTCCTGGGAAACAAGCTTGTATCATGGTTTAGCAAAAAGCAAAATTCAGTCTCTACTTCTACAGCTGAGGCTGAATACATTGCTGCTGGAAGTTGCTGTTCTCAAATGTTATGGATGAGGAATCAACTCCTTGATTATGGACTTCATGTTGATAGAGTACCTATCTTTTGTGACAACACAAGTGCCATAGCCATAACAGAGAATCCTGTGCAGCACTCAAGGACCAAGCACATTGATATTAAGTACCACTTCATCAGGGAGCATGTCATGAATGGTACAGTAGAACTACATTTTGTTCCAAGTGAACAACAAATTGCTGACATATTTACCAAGCCACTTGATGAATCAACATTCACAAGATTGGTAAGTGAGCTAGGTATGCTTAATTACTCTTAAAATTCATGTCTTCTTTGCAATTTGATGTGGAGCCTGAAATATATTAGTTGCTAGAACAAATTTGACTTTTAACAAAGTTTATTCCATCAACGGATGTTCCCTATCCGTTGAAAGTCAAAATTGCTCTATCAACGGATATTCATTATCCGTTGAAAGACAAGTATATCTCTGGAACTTTTATCCGTCAACGGATAAAGCTGAAGTACCTTTCAACGGATGACAATTTACATTATCCGTTGAAATGTCACATCAGACGTTTGAGGTGTTTCACAGCCGTTGATTCTATTTTCTTAACCGTTGATACCATACATACATCTGTATGTATTGGTTTTAAAGGTAGTTATTAGAATACTTACAGTTTATTCTTAAACGGCTGAAATTCACTAACACCTATTTATTGATTAATCCTTTATTTATTTTTTTTTTTTGAAAGCATATAAGCCCTTCTGATTGTTCATTATTACTTTACGCTTTCTTAGAATTTCAAGCATTTACCATTTTCTCTCTGCAAAACCCTCAAGTTATTCTCTGCAATTTCTACTCACAACAATGGCACCAGTCGTGAAGATTATGTCTCAATCTGGGTTCATCTACGAGAAGAATAATTTCATAGCTCTGGTAGAGAAGAATGAAGCCCACTCAGATTATCACAAAATGATGGACTTCATCAAAAACTGTAAACTTAGCTATGCAATGCTGGAAGCCCCAACGATTTTCTGTGAAGTAGTTGAGGAGATTTGGACAACTGCTGAGTTCAACTCCATGGATATGACTATCTCCTTCACTCTCAAAGGTAAAAATCACTGTATAAACTGTGATGACTTACAAGCATGTTTTAAATTACCTGAGAACAATGCCATGACACCACACACTGATAGTGATGTATCCAGCATGTTAGATTCCATAGGTTACTCTCTTAACTCTGCTAATTTAGGGGGTATTAGACGAAAAGGCCTTAGGAAAGAATGGAGTTTTCTTGGGGATGCCTTCATAAAGGTTTTCTCTGGGAAAATTAGTAATTTTGATGCCATAACTTCATCTCTTGTTAACATGTTCTATATGCTTGTTTCTGATAGGTACTTTAACTTTAGCAACTATGTGATGCTAGAATTAGGTACTAGATTAGGTAACAAAGCTAATAGACCTAATAACATCTATTATGCTAGATTCTTTATGTTATTGGCTAACCATGTTGCTGAAGGTTTAGTCATAATCAATGAGAATAATAAACTCAAGTGCTGGGCACAAGAGAAAAGAGTTCTTGCAGACTTGAAGAGAATGGATCTTAACAGCAGTGTGCAATTGGTATATTTACCAATCATGAATGCACCCCAGGTAGGTGAGGTAATTGCTTCTACAACTCCTACTTCTTCCAACCCCTCTATTTCTTTATCTTCTAGTGTGGCCATGAAATCTGTGTCAATGCCCCAACAGATTTCTACCAAAGTCACCAAATCCAAACTTTCAAAATCCAAGACAAAGAAAACCACCTCTGTTGTTTCTCAAAAGACAACAGTTGTAACAACAACCATTAACCCTGAGGGAAGTGATCAGGGTGTGAGTGGTGAGGGGAGGGGTGAACATCAAAGAAACCCCCAGGATAAGGAAGGAGAGTTGAGTGCTTCCCAAGCTAGCCAAGCCCCAGTTTCTCAAAAAGCTGTGGTGGTTGAAAAGCTCTCTAGCACATCCCTAGTAGCATCCTCCCAAAAGGATGTTACTATTGAAAAGAGTTCCCATCCAGGAACACAGAACAAAAGAGGGAGGGACACTAAAGCCAAACACTCACCTACAAAAGCCTTTATTAGAAGAAAGAAGGCTAGAACCCAATCTTCTACACAGGGTGCACACACTGCACAGAAACATCCATCTGTCTCTGTGCCTTCTCAAACTCAGTTTGATGTGACTCCAATAAATGTGGAGTCACAGCCCCATTCTCTCACAATAACTACACATCAATCACCAAATGCTTCTTCACCATCTCTGGATGTGGATATGCTATTCCCATCAATTCCTGATTCTCCCTCTTTACAACTCAGGGAGGAGCCCCACTCAAATACAGGTGATCATCATCTTTTAGATGATTTGTTGGATCACCCGCAAATTCTTTCAGATATAATTGAAGGATCTGTATCAACACATATCAAATCAATCTATACAGATTCAACAGTTATATCACTTTCAATTTCATCTTCTTTTCCTTCTTCAATGGATATCACTCATCCGTTGACAAGTGGTTGCTCTTCAACGGATAAGCTTAACAGCAGTTATCCGTTGATAACAACAGTTTCAACTTCAACGGATATTCCACATCCGTTGATAGTCTCTACACAAACAACTGAAATGATTCCAAGTGTAGAAGACATGAATACTGTGCAATCACTTTTAGGATTGAGGGCAGGGAGTGAAAATTTGAGTGAGAGGCTGGGTTGCTCCCAGGCAAAAGGAGAGATTGAGAGCACAAAAATGCATGCTATTTCTTCCAGCATGGCAAAAGTCAGTGAGTGGAGTACCACCTTAGAAGGTGAAGGTGAGGGAGTGAGATGTGTGAGCCAGGGGGAGCCCCTGATGCAAGAACATAGAGAAAAAGAGAGAAAAGCAGGTACAGTTGATACAAGGGTGGAACCAGCCATTGCTCATGAGTCAATGATTGTGGATGATGCTGAAAAGGAAAGACAATTTCAGCAACATTACAAAGCTGTAATTGATAACATTTCCTTGGATGCTGACACTTTTACTCATCCTGTGACAGCCTATCAACTGTTGGCTGCTCAGGGCAATGAGGAGGCAGAGAGGACACTACATCTAGTGCACTCAACAGAATCTCTTCAAAGGGATAAAGCTGCTATTAACAGGATGCCTTCTACAGCTGGTGAGCCATCTGAGGAATTTGGAGTAAATTCTGATGATGATGACTCTATTTCTTCTGATGGAAGCATGAACATAGGGGGAGATGAAGACCCTAGTTCCATTTCTAATCTACCTGAATGGGCCCTGACTAAGGAGCATAGAACAGGTGAATTCAATGTCCACCTGGTCAAACAAATCATCACTATTCAACAGGCCATTCAGAACACTTCAAATGCAAATATCAAGGCTATCCTCCAAGCTCACCTGGACTCACTGCATCTCATGAAGTTGCAGAAAGTAAAGCAAGATATGAGTCTAAATGATCTCAGGAAAGATATTGCTGACTTGAAATCCTTCACTTCAGAAAAATTGGATTCAGTCATGCCCTATGGTACTTTGCAGGACTTGGTTTCGAGATTGAAAAAGGAATCAGTTACTGAACAAAGGCTGGCCAAGTTGGAAGACAGAGTTCAAGGAATTGAAGATTCTGTGGCCACCCTTCTTCTCAACCAACAATCTCAAACCAATCTCCTAATGCAGCTGGCAAAAGCACAAGGCTTGACCCCTCTCCTTGATGATAACAAAAAGGGGGAGAATAACAGGGAAGGGGAAGGAGAGCCCTCTACAAAGATTCAGATATCTAAAGTGCTAGTTCCTGCCATCACTACCTCTCCAATCATTCAAATCAAGGGAAAATCTGATGGAATTGATTTGATTCAGCTAGCAGCAGCTGAAATACAAATGAAAGAACAATGGAGGAGAATTGATGAAAGGTTGCAATTGGTGTTTGGTTCTACACAAAACAAATCAACATCTGTGAAATTTAGCACAAAGATTGAACCAATCAACATGGAGCTCATGCCAGTAGGGAGTCTTAAGGATGGAGAAGCTTCTTCCAAAGAGCTACAAGCTATAATCCTCAAGCCCAATGAAAGATCCAATAAGGACTCAACAAAGAATCCTTTAAAAGAAGTGGACTTTCCTCCTTCAAAAGATGATGAGAACAAGATCTTAGGCAGGAGTATTGCCTATCTCAAAAAGTCCATGGATGAGGCTGTAAGGAGAAATAGAGCTATTATCATTAGAGAGGGAAAGAGCATATGTGTGATGCAAGGACATCCCAAATTCTCAATAGCTAAGAAAGAAGAAGCCAAGCAATTAAAGGCTGACAAAAGAGCACAAGCAAAGCTTGAAAAACAGCTAAAGTCAAGCCAAGTTGAAGAAATGAAAGGAATTGAAGTCAGGGGTGAAGAAAAGATTGCTAACTTAGATGAGGTTCTTGGGAGCATATTTGGTGAAAATATGGAGGAAAGAGAGGAATGGCAGAAGGGAAACAGAAGAAAGGCCAAGGCACACAGAAGGAGTGAAGATAACCCTGAAGATACCAAATCTACATCTAAACCACTACCTTCCATACCTGAACCTTTTGTTACTGATCCCTCTATAAATATCCATGGTGAACCAATCATTCCAAAAGAGGAACCTATTGATTGGGACAACATCACATTGCCTACCTTTCTAACCACTCTTCCACCACCAAAGAAACAGAAAAGAAAACCAAAATCTACACCTCCCACAACCTCTAAGAAATTCACTCAAAAACAAAAACCTAAACCTAAGTCACCCATTTCTAAAGATGATTATGTTCACATCTGTGACATAAAAGAAATTTCAGACATTGAACTCTATCTGGATGAGCTGGAGGATGTAAGGGGAATAGCTGCCTACAGACAGTTACCAGAAAGATTAGTGTTCAGATATAAAGGAGCTGGGGAAAGAACATGGCCTCTCCACAGGATTCTAAATGAAGGCTACTCTACCTTGATCAGAGTCTTTTCAGCCATCAAAAAGGATTCTGGCTTTACCAGAACAGCCAAGACTGAAATTCTCAACAAGATTGCCAACATAAGGAAGACTTGGAGGGAACCAAATGCTTTGCCCAGAACCTTACTCATACAAGAAAGGGGAACTAAAATTCACAAATCACCTCATTGGTTGATGGAATTTAGAGATGACAGAGGAGTCAGAAGATTTTTCAGACTTGAAGACCAACTCAAGATTGCCAGCAATGAAACTCTCAAGGAAATGCAATCTAAGTTGGATATCAGTGATGAAGATGAAGCTGAATTCTTCAGAAAACTCCAACTCCAAATTGAGGGAAATGACAAAGGGCTAGGAAAGAAAACCAGGGAACAAAGAAGAAAATGATGTTTTGCTCAGGCTAGAGGAGCACCCTTGGAAATACTGTAAATCTTCAATTACCTCCTAGTACATACACTTTTGCAGCACTTTTTATATTTCTACTTAGTTTCAATTCAAATATTTGTTAAGTGTTTTGTTATCATCAAGTTAACTCTGAATTTATGCCTACAGTTCTTATAGACATAAATAGGGGGAGATTGTTAGGAATATATGTGCATTAGTTTGATGATATGTTTAACAAAACACTTAAGTAGAAATTTAGTGTCTGTAGCCTCAACGGATAAGACCACTTTGGCTATCCGTTGATGGTGTAGCTTTACTTAGAAATAAGTCTAGTATTGTAGCATATTTCAGTCTCTGTATTTAAAATTGTAATTCTTAGAAGTTGAGAGAAACTATGAGTCATGTTGACTACTAGATGATATGCAGATAGGAAGGCCAATTGTAAATATTTCATGCCTTGTAATTTTGTATAAATGAAGTGGTATCAACGGATGACTTAAAAGACCTTCAACGGATGAGAAGCTAAGCTTCAACGGATGTCTCTAAAGCTTCAACGGATAACATCCTTCAACGGATGAGAGCATCAACGGATGAAAGCTTCAACGGATAACATCCTTCAACGGATGAGAGCATCAACGGATGAAAGCTTCAACGGATAACATCCTTCAACGGATGAGAGCATCAACGGATGAAAGCTTCAACGGATAACATCCTTCAACGGATGAAGTCATCAACGGATGAAAGCTTCAACGGATGTTCTGCTAATCAGCCGTTGATAAGTGGTAGTTGTACCTACAAGCAGAGGCACGTGGGTTGACAGAGAAAACTGAGATGTGGTAGCCGAATTTCAGGATCAACAGAAAAAGCAGCCGTTCTTCTTTTGTACAAAGTTGCAATAGTCAACAAAGTACTTGAGTGAACAGGAAAAGAAGCAAGTGAAGAACTTATTTTACTATTGTAATTTTATATTGTTTTTCACTTGTACACTTGGTAATATATATGAACCAAGAAGAAGCTAGTAATTAGAGAGATTTTTCCAGAGCTGTTAAGAAATATCTTGAGAGAAAATTCATCTAGTTTGTACTAGGATGCAGCTGTGATCAACATTGTTGAACACAGATTTTCTAATATACCATCTCTGGTGGAACAACAAATCCACCAGAAAAGTTTTTAAGGTCTGTTGTGTTCTTTACATTTGTGCTTGAATATATATCTGTCTGTATTAGCTTAAAGCAATTCACACACTTGTTCTTCTTGAACACACAACTTTATAAACTGCTCAAAACTTGAAAAAGTTTTGAGATTTACATTCAACCCCCCTTCTGTAAATCTCATTGTTAGTCTTCTAGGAATAACAAGGAACCCATGACATAATGGAGTGGAAAATGAGGATTTTAAATTAAAAGATGACCCCAATTATGGGGAGTAGGATGAAACATTTCATACTAAGGAAATAGAAAGTCGAGTAAGGAAAGGAGACCCGAGACGGTACTCCTATACGACAATTCATGGACCTGTCTAAAAAGAACTTAGACTATTATCCCCAACCACCACCCTGAGGAGACAGTGCGGTGGGAAATTCTTTCATGACCTTTAAGTCGCTAAGCTCTCAGAGTTCCAAGGAACAAGCTGACCCAGTCGAGGCAAGAGCCTGGCTAAAGGAAATAGATGAATCATTTGAGACTCTAAATGATTGACGAACCACAAAAGACTGTTTTGTCACTTACCCTCCTAAGAGAGAGACCACCCGCTGGTGAAAGGCCAAGGAAGACACGGAGCAAGAGATTATAATAAACTGATTTAAGTTCAGTCAATTGCTTTCAGGAAAGTACTTCCCAAGGTTATGGAGATAGTGTAAAAGCTTAAGAGCCAGAACAAAGGCAGACGAGTATGATGAATTATGAATCTAAGTTGTAAAAGTTATCAAGATTCGTTCTGAAGACACGAATCCAGAATGACGGGATGTTTGAAATCAATGCTTATGTTGTGTTGGTTCATGAAATAACGATAAGAGAAAGGAATATAAAGGCAAGAGAGTTTGAGGAATGATAAGGGAGTTGGGTATGAGGAAACCCTAAAGACTCGTAGAAATAGAAATAGAAAAGTATGTAATCGTCCGGATGAGAGTGATTCACCATGAGTTAAATTGATGGTTGAAGGTATAAGAGATACATATATTTTATCCCCTGTAAGTTGGGAAGATTCGAGGAAACCTTGAGATAATTCGAAGGATAAATATGAGACGCGGATAGACTGAGGAGACAAGGAAGTAAGAAATTAGGAAAATTGGATGAAGGAAGTGACCTTCAAGAATGTGAAGTGTAAGACCGGTGGCTTGATACCCAGAAAGGGAGACGCCAGGTATGAGAGATATCCCAACATTGAGATGACTGTTGAGATAAACAGCAAAAGTAAATAAGGAATTATTAAAAAGAAGTTCACATTGAACATGACCAATATCTTCCAGAACATCCATGTTATCATTACCAAATCAGGAAAGAAAAGCAGATGACCATTGTTATCTTTTGGAGGCCATATGGATTGACCTCAATTTGAATAAGGATGCTATTATGAAGTTAGGTATAGACTATCGAGGTGGGAATGATGAATAAGATAATCTATCAAGGATATATGACTTGATTTATCCATGGAAGGATGCAGGTACCTTTTAAAGGTGGAATTAAGGATAGAACATTGGTAACTTAAAATGAATCCTAGGGGAATGCATACAGGTTGGCATTTCACCCTTAATAGGGATAGTATGAGTTTGACAGTATGAATTGGAAAATATTAAGGTAATGATGACCTTTAAGGATCAGTGGAGAAATTTTTCAGAAGTATATAGACAATGGTTCTAGTAATAGTGAATGGTATTTTGATATGCCCTGTATCTAGGGAATACAGGAGGAACGATTCAAGGATAACCTTAGAGGTTTTGCAATGAGAAAGGTAATATTCAAAATTCTCAAGAATGGAAATGTTGATAAAGGAAATATGACGTAATTATAATGATGCCAAGTGAGGCACGTGTTAAACCACGAGAAGGTATGGATCGAACCAATAATGGTCGAAATTGTTCAGGGCAATTAGGACTTAAGATAAAAGATGTTCTAATTATGATTGAGAGTCAGTCATGACAGTGATTAACCTCTAAAGACTGAGGCAATAACTTATGGAAAAATGGTGATTTTTTTTTTTACTCATCAGATTTTAAGGAAAACATCTTCACATAAGCTGTGATTGAAATAAGGTGGAAAAATTTATTTGGAGGTGGTTAAAATGACATTGACTGTAAGGAAATTTTACAATCAGGAAAGGCCAAAGAGGTGGCCGACACTTTAAAGGTAAGAGGATAATTATAGGCGCTTGTGCCAAAGGAATACAATGATGATGGTTAAAGCTATGCAGATTGTATTATGGTTTGGAAGATTGACATTCCTTCTGATGACTGTGCAATACCCAACCGTAATAGTAGTTGGCAAAGGTTTAATTCGTGTAATCGCCATGAACGGGCTATCTATCTTAGGAGGTACTATCTTGAGAATAAGCCAGGACCATGTTTCCAAAAAGGACTAAACGAACCTTTGAGTTAAGTCTTCTATCTAAGGCATATGATTAAAAATGGTATTAACCTGCTATCGTTGCTTTGATTGAAACTCTTCTGCAATTTTATCTGCTTCATGTCATGAAAGTACGTCAGAGTTTGGAGTGTTCTTCATGAATTGTGATTGGTGGTTATGTTAACTCCTTAGGAGAATTAGATACGACCTGTATGGACTCCGTATGGTTAGCTATTAAGACTTCATGGAAAATGAATGACGACAGTAGGTCAGTGGTGGACCATAGTAAGGCAGCAATGATTCTGCGAGTATTGAGCTGATTACAACCGTGAGAGTTGTATTGGAATGGGTGTTGAGATTGAGTACCACTAATCGGGTCGTGGTAGTGTATAAGTTATCATTAATAGACTAATTAAGTAGAGTATCTACATAGTGAATTATTATTCTTTCTTATCAATAGAGAGTCGTATTATTATACGAGGAAGGTTGCGGTGCAAGCATAGAATTCTAGTAACGATGATGTCTAGAATGAGATCCCAGGTTCGATTTTCGATGTCGAGGGAGTTTCAAAGGTAATTGTGTATAAGCTCGAGGAAGGGCATGGGTCCATAGAATGATGGACGGGATAGCGAAAATATTTAGGCACGTGAAATACGATGCTATAATACTTGATGTTGATATAAATACATATATGTTTTGTTCTCCTATGACAAACCTCTATAGTTCAGAGGTAGATTCCAAGCCAGATATTTTGTGGCAGTATATTTTTTTCATATATATAATTCTCTTCAGTTCATTCTTTTCTCTTCTTTTCATTTCATGTAAGCTGAGAAGAACAACCCTTCCAGAAAGGGGAGGTATTGCCGAATGACTATCTATCTGTGTGATAGAAGCCTAGTAGGATACCAGCTATTGTTTAATTGCTTGTCAAGTACTAAAGGCTGGCCACCTTCTGTACTAACTATGCGATATAACAAGTGTTCATGATCTTAGTGATCTCTCAACAAATTCCTTTACTTCTATTTGATTGATCAAATTTTGGAAAATAGAAGCAACTGAAAAAGGAGTAATAAAGTGGTGGTAGTATGCGGAATGGGAACACATTCGTGATACTAAGGTTGACGTGGTTATTAAAAGGTTATAGAACGCTAACGAGCAAAAGTATAACCAGTATAATATTAGGAACGGAAGGTAGTAGCGATTACGAACTGGAAAAGAATGGGTATTGAGAAGCAGAAGCTCTAATGTTAAAAGCAATAATGAGAGTCTGTGCAATAGACTTGAAAGAATTTGGAATGATCACTTAATTCGGATTGAGTTATCTTACGACAATAGATCATATGTCATTATCGAGATGTCGCCTTATGAGATCATTGAGGGAAGACAATGTCGATCTCCCTTATGTTAGGATGAAGTTGTAGAGCGCAAGATGCTCGGACCCGCAGTAGTCCAAAGGACCAAGGATATGATAGATCTAATCAGAGGACGGCTGGTAGTAGCCCAAGATGGTCATGATAAGTATGTTGATTTGACACGAAAGGATAAAGAGTATGAAATAGGGGACCTAGTAATGTTATAGGTATCCCTTGGAAAGGATTGATGAGGTTCGGAAAGAAAGGAAAGCTAAGTCTACAATTTGTTGGACCCTTGGATATATGAAGACGTTTGGGAAGTTAGCATATGAGCTAGCCCTAACCCCGAACATGTAGCAGGTCGTAACGTGTTTCACGTATCAATGTTAAGGAAGTGTAATTCAGATGCCAGATAAATAGGGGCATATGAGCGCATAGATATGCAACCCGACGTAACCTATATGGAGCAACCAAGAAGGGTTATAGAGTGAAAAGGAACGAGTGCTTAGGAGAAGGGTTATCAAACTAGTAAGAGTTTGATGGTAGAACCACAATGTGGGAAAATTGACTTGAGAGTTAGAAAGTGCAATACTAAGAAAGTATCCCTATTTATTTCTATCCGATTCCGGGACGGAATCCTTTTAAGGAGGAGAGACTGTAATAACCCCAAATTTTGGAAATTTTTGAAACCCTTATAAATAGTGTTTTTGCTGAACGAGAAAACTTTTCATGCCACGCTATGTAGGGGTTCTGTTATTGATCTTATGGGATATTATTATTACTTTATATGGGATATAAGTGTATGTAAAGATCGTCAGAATCCAAATCCGAACACTTTGATTTTTCCCGGAAATACACTAGATACGGAAAGATTTGAGAAAAAGGTAACAGGATAAAAAGGATTTAAATAAAAGGATTATAGGAGAGGATCATAAAAGGAATATAATATATTGAGAAAGGTTAAGGGAACCTAAGTAATAAGATCCCGGGTATGATCCCTCAAACGATAAACGAAAACGAAAGTTAAGCGAACCGTATAACAGATCAGCGGTCATTAGGCAAACGATTAGGAAGTTAATCAAAGGGATTAGTGGGAATGATGTCATCCAACCAATAGAAAGAGGACAAGGAAGGGAGGATGACATCATGAGGATGACATAGGCATGACAAGAAAGGAAGGAGATGTGGTGACTTTTTAACCACACAAAACCAAGGGCAACTAGGTAATTCACTAAAGCAAACAACAAAAATCAACCAACCAAAAGCAAATCAAGCCAAAACACAAAAATCTCTCTTCATCTTCTTCATGCTCTCGGGTTTTTTCTTAAGAAATGGGAAGTCCAAGCTCCTCCACTTACTATTTAGCAAGGTAATTATCTAAGCTTCCCCATGGATAGTTACATACTTCCTATAAGTTTAAGCTTCTAATTCCAAGCCAATATTTTTCTATAAATCATGAAAGAAGATGGTGAATAGTGTTTTCAAGAACTAAAATTTGTGTTCTTGAAGTTTTGTTTAGATTAAGCTTGGATAAGGGCTTTAAAGGTGATTCCAAGCCATTCTCTTGATTCTCCACTCTCCAAGGAAGGTATAAACTACAAACCCTAGCTTTAGTTTTGAGTAATTAGGATTGAATGTGTTTGATATAGCATATGTGAAGCATGATGCTTGATTGGTTGAGGTTTGGTTGAGTTTGTAGAGATTAGTTGGTTTTATTGCATTGTTGGAGTTGTAAATCTTGGTAATTAGTTAAAGAACCTAAGTAAAGCCTTTAGTTCATGTGAGGAATAACTATAAATGGTTAATGTGGATTTGTTGGGGCTGTTATGATGTGGTTTGGAGGGATATTGGTTGTATGATTGATTTGGGGTTGATTTGTGGTTGGTATTGAATGGTTTAAAATTGGGAAAACGCGTAAACATAGCCGTCGTAACGTCCAATTTTCTTTAGACTGTTTTTGTGCATAACATTAGGATGCGAGAACCCCCAGCTAGTTTATGACCACTGCCATGTTTAGATAGCTCATGTTACGAGCTTCGTTTTGATATGTAGTTCGTTCGATTCCGATGCACGGTTTAGGAGAAACGACCGTTTCAAGTAACGGCGTTTCGCGAACGAAACTTTTCCCCTCACCTTACTTTGAAACATAGATTAAAGACCAAAAAGGGTTAATTAATGTATGAAACATTTATGGTAAGTGTGTTAGGCAGTTGGTAAGACACTCGCGAAGGAATCGCTTTAAAACTCATAAAGGTTAAATTATTAAAAATGGTGGAGCCGAGGGTACCCGAGTGGCTTAAGCGAATCAGTGAGCGCAAAACAAGCGTTAGAGTCTAAGTTAGTTAAAGTATAGATTTACAAGTGACTTTGGTTTAATTCCAACTTACTTGTTGTTTATAGGTTACCAGACTCGTCCCGAGCCATTCGTAACCCCAGTCGCTCAGGCAAGTTTTCTACCCGTTATACTGTTGTTGTGATGTAAATATATGTATATGCATTATCTTGTGATATTGCATGATTGTTATTAGCAAATTTTGCGATATATTGGAGCATGCTAATATGGTATATATGCATGTCTGTTTCGTAATCTGGTTATCTATCTGTTGATTTCAATGCTTATAGTTGCATAATACCTATGCTAGAAATAAGCAAGTAGTTGCATATACCCTTAGTATAGGGGATAAAAGGTGAACATATTTCTAAACCGGGAGTCGATGTTCCCGAGTATATTATATATATATATATATATATTTATATATATATATATGGATATAGTTTTTAAAACTATTAATCGAATAAGGTTTATTCGATAACTTTAACTTTATTTTATTATTGAATATTATTTCGAATATTATTCGAAGGCGTATGACTCCTTTACATTATTTATTGAATATTATTTGAATATTCATTTGAGGATGTATGACTCCTTTATTTTATTTAATGAATATTATTTATAATATTCATTCGAGGTATTATGACTCAGCTTATTTTATTTATTGAATATTATTTGAATATTCATTTGAGGATCTATGACTCCGATTATTTGCTGAGATATATTCTTTATTTTATTAAAGAATAAGGTGTCGATAATCAAACTTATTTTTGATTATTCAAATAAAGATATTACTTTCGTATAAGTATATCTTTGATTATTTGCTATTCATTTCAAGTATAAGTTTTAATACTTCTACTTCAATTATTTTATAAAGATTATTTTTTATGGGAATATTATTTAAATAATAATATTCAGACATTTTCTAAATATTCTGGGGACTGATTTACTTCATTAAATCAGTTTTACTCCAAACACTCTTTAAAGTGTTTTCGAGTCTTTAAAATGATTTTCAAAAGTTAGAGCGGATCCCAAAACTATTTTTATATTTAAGATCTTCCTTTTAAAAAGGGGATTTAAATACTCGCTCAAAACCTGGGGGATCCGGCTCGGTGGTGTGTTTTATATTCGCAACAAGGTTGCTGTCTTGGTAAAAGAGTTTTTGATTACTTACCCAATATTCGGGAAGTAAAATTCTTGGAACAAGTTAATCCATTAACAGGCATCGCCTGGGAAATATCGGTGAGTTTTCCTTTCCAACTAGGTACGACTTCTTGGTGGAGCCGTATCAACAAGTTTCTACTTGGGGAAAGGGGGAAACGAGCTTTACATTTCAGAGTCATGGATTTCATCTGAACTAGGAGTGGCATAAGTGGTCGAGTAGCGCCGGCCCAGCCTTATTATATTGGCCCAAATGGCCTGGAAGTTCCGCTAAGGCGGTCCATTCCTTAGGAGTTCAGTGTTCGGTTGACAAGTAAATCCGACAGGTTCTCCTCTACATGTAGAAAATGGTGGGGGTTGTACTACTACGACTGATCATCGTAAGTGGTCTTCCTGGCGCGGCAAACTCCCGTAATGAGTTCATCATCCAATTGGATAATTTCTGCAACACTACCCAGAGCACTTCGATAGAAAGGCTACGGTTGGGCGATTGTTGAGTGTTGGCAGGGTCAAGTTTTCAAAATGATGTTTACATCAAATGAAGTATCTCATAACTTCATTTTATTTTGATGATATTTTAAAGGTTGAATCTATTCAAGTATTATCTTGTAGTCTCATCTATGTGATGAACTTTTGAACTAATTATAACTTGAACGGTGGTAGTTCAAGTAGTATTTGGAAAAGATATAAGTATATTGGAGTATCTTGTAACTTCATCTTTTAAACTTATATCTAGTAAATGATTATCTTATGCATGATAAAGATTTTCAGAATAATGTTGAGACAAGGTTAGATATATGAGATCACCTTGCAACGATATTTTTATACAGTTATACACTGGAACTCTGTGTGTATTATGCATGGAAGAGGACTTCCAATATTTTGAAAAGTATATATGTATATATACTGAATATTTTGCGACTTCATCGCATTAAGATATCAACTTGGTTCATTTCTTTTGACCAAGACTTTCATGAGTACTATGAGAAGACTCATATATTGTTAATCATTATACATATTATTTTGGTGGGCTTGCTGCTCACCCTTGCTTTATTTCTTCATCACACAACAACAGTTAGGAAAGATGGCCAGACTCCAGCAGACCCAGCGCAAGCGCGTGGGAAGCGTCCTGTGTCTTCCCAGTTGATGTTGTAGCTGCTATAGCTGCAGAGGTAGATCTATTGTAGATCAGACCATCTACTTTTGAGAATCAATTATGTATAATTATAACTTGTGGCAGATAATGGCAATTAACTGTAAATTTATCAAGTAATCATTTTGGGTTGTAATAACTTTTAAATTGTGGATTCAAAGACTTGTACTTATTTAAATTTCATCTCTGAGACTATAACGGGTTGTGGTGTGTGTTAGTGTGGGGTCACAGCATAAGGTTATTTATTAATTAAGTGAAGTGATATTGTGGAAAGAAAGACCGTGACGACCCGGATCCCCGACCCCGGATCTGGGGGTGTTACAGCATAGGCTAGAAAAATTCTGATAGCTTCAAGTCTTGCAACAGGAGCAAAAGTTTCATCAAAATATATCCCTTCTTGTTGACAATAGCCTTTAGCAACCAATCTGGCTTTGTTCCTCATGACTATGCCATTTTTATCCAACTTGTTTCTGAATACCCATTTGGTATCAATAGAATTCTTGCATTTTGGTTTGGGTACCAGCTTGTATACCCCATTCCTTTCAAATTGGTTTAGCTCTTCTTGCATATCTAAAACTCAAATCAGGGTCCAACAAAGCTTCTTCTATCTTTTTTGACTCTTCCTGTTATAGGAAACTGCTATATAGACATTCATCTTGAGTGTTTTTCTTGTTTGCACTCTTGAAGAGTGCATCACCAATAATTGGTTCAAATGGGTGATCTTTAGTCTTTTTCCTTTTTGTGTAGATTAGCTCTAGATGAAGAGGCCTCAAAGTTGTCTTGATGTGTTGACTGAGTTTTGATTAGAAGAAACTCCCCCTGAGTTTGTGGATCTTTGACTTTAGGTTCGAGTCTTTTCTGTGTGTAATCTAAAATGACTTTCAACTCCTATTGATGGCTCAACGAATGTTCAATTTTGTCTTGCAACGGATGATGCAGTTTGTCTGCCAACGGATGATGCACTTGTCTTTCGACGGATGTAGAAATATGCGCTTCATTTGTTGCTAATTTTTTCTGCATATTCCTTAGAAATTATTTCTTGATCACTTTCATCCCAGTTCATCTTAACAGTATCAAATTTGAGGCTTTCATGGAAAACTTCATCTTGCAGTCCTTCAATCTTCTTATCATCAAACATAACATGTACAGATTCCATAACAATGTTAGTTCTAAGATTGTAGACGCTATATGCTTTTCCCACAACATATCCAACAAAAATATCTTCATCATCTTTGGCATTAAACTTTCCATGTTGCTCAGTGTGATTCCTTAGAATGTAGCATTTGTATCCAAAGACAAGAAGAAAGTTAAATGTTGGTTTCCTGTTCTTGAACAATTGATAAGGAGTCGTGCATTTTGCTTGATGACCAAAGAAATATTTTGATGTACCATGCAGTATTTACAGCTTTTGCCCAAAAATAAGTTGGTAACTTTGATTCTTTTAGCATTGTCCTTGCCGCTTCAATTATAGATCTATTCTTTCTTTCCACCACTCCATTTTTGTGGTGGAGTCCTTACTACTGAAAACTCATGCATGATCCCATTTTCTTCATAAAACAACCTCATTGCAGAATTCTTGAACTTAGTTCCACTGTCACTCCTGATTCTTCTAACTTTGAGATCAGGATGATTGTTGACTTGCCTTATATAATTGATAATGATTTCACTAGATTCATCTTTAGATTTGAGGAAATATGTTCAAGTGAACTTTGAGAAATCATCCACAATCACTAGGCAATATCTTTTCTTTGATACTGACAACACATCGACGGGTCCAAATAAGTACATGTGAAATAGTTGTAGTGATTCTTCAATTGTAGATTAAAGCTTCCTTTTAAATTATGCCTTGATTTATTTCCATTTTGACAGGCATCACACATCCATATTTTGAAAACTCAATTTGAGGAATGCCTCTTACTAGGTCTTTCCTAACTAATTTATTCATAGTCTTGAACT
Source organism: Apium graveolens (assembly GCF_009905375.1). Classification (NCBI taxonomy): domain Eukaryota; kingdom Viridiplantae; phylum Streptophyta; class Magnoliopsida; order Apiales; family Apiaceae; genus Apium; species Apium graveolens. The sequence goes on from NC_133653.1 coordinate 71,074,498, forward strand.
TCAAATGAGACAGCTTCTTGTACTATAGCCAACTTTTCATCTTGACTTGCTTTGCTGAAAAGACAAGCGATAGAATCTGCATTTGATGAGTTGAAGTTAGCTAGATACATATTTCTTTTTTCTCACTCCTGTGAGAACCACATTGTTGTTCTTCTTGTTTATAATAATACAAGCTTTGAATTGAAGGTTACAGAGTTGCCCTTGCCACATAGTTGGCTGACACTTAAAAATTATGTTTGAGTCCATCCACTAGAGCAACTTCTTCAATGATGATGTTCTCCATAGAAATCATCCATATCCCACAGTATACTCTTTGTTGTCATCTCCAAAAGTAATACTTAGGCTAGCTCTCTCCTTGAACTCAATGAGCATGGTAGAATCTCAAGTCATGTTCCTTAAGCAACCACTATCCAGACACTAAAGATTCTTTCTGTTTCCCTGTACATGTCAAAATCAAATCAAGTTGATATTGGTACCCAAATTTCCTTGGGTCATGCCTTGTTAGCCTTCTTTTTAGGTTCTTGGGCTTTTCCTCACTTGACTTAGGTGATTGAAATTCAACCTTGGCCATTAGAGTAGGGCTTTGAAAATCATTTATAATTGCAGAATTATTATGCACAGGTTGGTTAACATGAAATGGCATATTATATGTAAACATGTTATTCCAATATGGCATGCTAAATGGCATTTGAGGCATATTGAATGTAACATAGTTAGGATTTCGTGCAAATGGCATATTAGCAAATTGTGCATTCAAATTTTGTGCAGGCATAACATTCATAGGCATAGTGGGCATGTTAGAAAATGAGGGAGGTATGGACATGGGTACAGGCATAGCAGATTTGTAATTAACAAATAAAGAATTAACACTAGCACACTTAACACAAATTTTTCTAGGTTCATATTTATCAGGTGTGTAGTTGTTATATTTTTTAAATCCTACTTTCCCATTCCTGTTGTTTTTTCCTTTTGGAGTCTGCATTAACCTCAATTTTCTCTAATCAATTATTCAGTTGCTTCATTGACAGATGCCCCACATTCATTCTTTTGTTTCTCTTTACTTGACTTGATTCTCCTATAACAAAGTTCTTGGAAATTGATCCATATTTCTCATTGAGTTTAGCTAGCTTGGCTTTTCTAATTGGCTTTTGTTCTTCCAACGGATGAGCCTCCTTGTTTTTCAACGAATAATTCATTTTTATCTTTCAACGGATAAACCTTTATCATTGGTTGATTTCACATCCGTTGATAATCCTTCTACCAACTCATGATCCAGTTTCTCCTTTCTCTTTTCCAGGATTCTTCAAAGAATGATTATATTCTTTAAACTTTAGCAATTTGGGCATGTACATTTCTTGATGACTTCCACGCCTTGATTACCTCTTGCTCACGTTCAAGCTGCTTTCTGAAAATTTCCTCTTTCTTCAAAGATCCAATCGTTCATCCTTTGGCAATCTTGCACTCTATTTTCAGTTTCTCAAACTCAATGAATTGAGTTTCTAACACACATTTCTCTCACTTAAAATTGATTATTATCTTTAATTTCTATTATTTTCTTTAGTGATTGACTTAAGTGTAACACCGCAAGTGATATAATTCTACTAGACATATCATTTTATGGTATCATTACACTCATCCTTAGAAAGGTGTGCTAGATTTGTAGTAATTACATAATTACTTGAGGAACTGACTTCTGCTTCATCTGATTTGGCCATTAAAGCTAGATTGCCATAGCTTGTTTCTTATCTTCATCTACCCCATCAGTTGTCCAATCATTTTCTTGAGTAAGAAAGCCCTTTCCTTATGTTTGAGCAAATTAAAATATTTCTTTTTTGTAATCCACAAGCTCAAACTTTATTTTCTCAGAAATCAGGATTTCTGCATTCATTTGCAAAATGACCACTCAAGCCACATTTGAACATTGAATTTAGATTATCACCAAGTTTCTATTTGGCTTGGTTGCTTCAAAATTCTTTTGAATTTGAGCTTGGAAAATCTTCTTGATAGGAAAGCTAGATGTTCATCTATGTCCTCCATTTCATCCTGACTAAGATGATCTCATGCTAGCTATTAGCCCTTTTCCTTTGCCTTCACAAACTCTTGAGTTTGGTGCGGATTCCCAGCTTCAACCTTCATCTCTTTCACTCTCTCTGTTCAGCTACCAATGCAATAGATCCTCCATTCTTCCTTCCTTTCTCTAACTGTCATCTTGCTCTAACCCAAACTCATAAGTTTTTAGAGTGCCATATAGTCTCTCCAAAGTAAACTCCTTATAATCTTGAGAGTTTCTAAGAGAGACAGTCATAGGCTTCTAGTCTTTTGGTAGATATCTAAGGAATTTCAGGTTGAATCTTTTTCCTGGTAGATTCTTCCATGCAGCTTCAGTGCATTTAGTAGTTTTGAAACTACTAAAAATGTCCACTTAAAGATTCATTATCTTCAAAATGATAGTGCTCATACTGCTGGATTGGAAGTTTGCACCTTATTTTTCCGTCACTTGTTCAGTCCCATCACATATGATTTGAATTGTATCCCAAATGTCCTCAGTAATTTTACGGTTGATGACATTGTCAACAATCTCCATCAAGACCATTGAACTGAATGTTCATAGCCTTTTTATCTTTCCGCACTTGCTCAATTTCTTCATTTGTCCATTCTGATTGTGGCTTTCGAATGCTTTACTCATTGCCTACAGCTCCTCACATCTGTAGCAGCTCTTCGAGAAATATGAGGGCCTTCTCAATGCAATCAACATACCTTTCATCTTGAGAGAGAAGATGCAGGTGAAGGGTTTTTAGCACATAAATGCAACGAAAACGTAAATTTATAAATCTTAAAAAAAACCGAAACCCTCCGCAGGATCCATGTTGAAAATAATATTTAATTTATAGTTCAGTATGTTTACCTTAAGAAGCTTTACATTAATGGAAAGATGCAGGTCTTTAATGGCGATCCAAAAATGATGAACGGAGATCCTAGCAGCTGCTCCTCAAGTGTGAAGCACTCCACCGGTATCCACCAAGAAAACAATGTAATGAAGGATGAGGAGATGGAGAGAATTAGGGTTTTGTATATCTTTTAGTTGAGGCAAAAATAGGGTCATAATAGTATATAGTTATATGCCAAAATTTTCATGCTGAAATTTTTTCCATAAAATATATTATTATTAACCCTTATTATTCTCACTAATAATTATAAAACACCTTTTAATTATAATCCTTTTCTAAAACACTTTAGAAATAATTCTCTCACTTGATTTAATTTCAAAAATTAAATTTTTAATTATAATATTAAGAACTTTTTCTTAATCATTTATAATCAATTAAATCTCATTTAATCCATTATTAATTTGCAATTAATTATTTATTTCATAAATAAAATTATCAGCCATTTATTATTCCTTAATTTTCTCCACCATTAAATCATTGTCTTTTATGGTGTGACCCTGTAGGTTCAATATTAAGCCGGGAGTAGAAATAAATAATAATAAAACTATTTTATCATTATTTATATAAATTCTCTAATTCATTAAATATGATTAATTAATTAATCATATTTTATTCTCCATTGTGAGGGATACTTCTCAACATATCGCGACTATCCGGATAATACGAATTCACTGCTTAGAATACCAAAAACCTATTCAGTGAGTAGTACCGTACAATTAATTCCTTCTACCCTGCAATGTCATGATTAAATACAAGGCATGGAACTTGTGTCAAGCCTATCTTATTTAATCACTTGCTTTCCATTCACTATGCTTAGTTCTATTTAATGTAAATTAGAAACTCTTTTCTAATTTCATTCACTCTGGCCAGAGATTCCTGAACTAACATAAGTGGATCGCATTGAACATTCACTTCTACACTGGAAGGGGTTGATCCTTTATTGATCATACACTATCTTCGTGTACAATTTCCTATACCCAGTAGAGCCCTTATAATTTTCCCTTGAGACTAAGAACTAAACCAAAGCATAGTTCAGTGTACACAAGATGACTATGATGACCTAAGTCTAAGGATACTTGTACAACTATCACTATGTGAACAACTGCTGACACGTGAGTGAACTCCATCAGTTGTTCAGCTGTGTAGTCATGTTCAGTGAACTTATTCTATAATAAGCACCTACATACTAGCTATAGTGTCACCACACAAATATCTATGAGAACAGACATCCTCATAATGAAGCAAGCATAGTATGTACCGATCTTTGCGGATTATTAATTACGAGTTAGTAATCCTACGACCAGAAACTTTAAGTTTAGAGTTATCATCTTTAGGTCTCATTATTATGATCTCATCACAATCCATAAAAGCTTTACTCTAAACTGTGGTATATCTTATTTAAACATTTAAATAGATAGAACCCGCAATAAAAACAAAACAAGCTTTTATTAATATCATGAAATCAAAACAGATTACATAAAAGTTATTCTTAAATCCTCATACATGATTAGACTTAGGACATATCTCTTTCAATCTCCCACTTGTACTAAAGCCAATGACTCTGGTATCTAATACCCATCTCGTCTTATGACGATCAAAGTGACTCTCAGAAAGTGGCTTTGTGAGTGGGTCTTCTACGTTGTTATGTGTGTCAACTCTCTCGATGTGACATATCCTCTATTTTCAACTCAGATTCACCACCAAAAACAAGAAAAATGTCCCGAGTCCTTCGCAATTACTTAAGGATGTTTCCACTACTTTCCAGTGGTCTTCACCTGGATTGGACTGATATCTGCTCGTCACACTAATTGAATAAGCAACATCAGGCCTTGTACAAACATCGCGTACATGATAGATCCTATTGCTGAAGCATAAGGAATCTTACTCATACGCTCTCTTTCCTCAGGTGTCTTAGGAGACATTTTTTCAGAAAGGGATACTCCATGGCTCATCGGTATGAGACCTCTTTTGGAGTTTTCATGCTAAACCTTTTAAGCACTTTCTGGATTTTTGTACCCTGGATAAGACCTATCATTCTTCTAGATCTATCTCTTATAGATCTTCATGCCAAGAATGTAGGATGCTTCTCCCAAGTCCTTCATGGTGAAGTTCTTTGATAGCCATACTTTGACTGATTGTCGCATCGGTATATCATTTCCTATAAGAAGTATGTCATCCACATACAATACAAGAAATGTTATCGCGCTCCCACTAACCTTCTTGTAGACACATGGTTCATCTATGTTTTTGATAAAACCAAACTCTTGATTGTCTCATCAAAATGGATGTTCCATCTACGAGAAGCTTGCCTTAAACCATATATGGTTCGCAGCAGCTTACACACTAGGTGTTCATTCCTTGGAAAGAAAACCCTCTGGCTGTGTCATATCCACTTCCTCCTCAAGTTCCCCATTGAGGAAGGCCGTTTTCACGTCCATTTTCCAGATCTCATAGTCGTAGTAAGCAGTAATCGCAAGCAAAATCCGAATTGATTTTAACAGGGCTACAGGTGAAAAAGTTTCATCAAAGTCAATCCTTTGCCTTTGTTTGAATCCTTTTTCCACGAGCTGGCCTTATAGGTCTCACCTAGCCATTTTCTCCAATCTTTCTTTTGTATACCCAATTGGACCCAATAGGCTTAACACCTTCAGGCGCCTCAACCAGAGTCCATACTTGGTTGGTATAATAGATTACATTTCGGATTTCATGGCACTATGCCATTTCTCTGAGTCAACACTACTCATAGCCTCATTACAGGCACAAGGTCATCATCATCAATGATTGAAACTCATTGTCATTCTCAATGACAAGGCCATAATACCTCTCAGGTTGGCGAGACACTCGCCCTATCCTACGAATGAGCTGTTCCAACAGAAGGTTGTTCAGTCTGAATAGGTGTTTCCACTTGATCCGTAGTAGTTTGTGCTTCTTGAACTTCATCAAGTTCAATTTTGCTCCCACGGTTTCCTTCAATGATAAACTCCTTTTCCAAGAAGGTAGCATGTCTGGAGACAAACACCCGATGATCGGTGTAAAAGTAATACCCCAAAGTCTCTTTGGATATCCCACAAAATTACATTTTACGGATCGAGATTCCAGCTTATCTGGGTCAACTTTCTTGACATAAGCTGGACATCCCTAAATCTTAACATGTTTAAGACTCAGTATCCTTTTTTCCATATCTCATATGGTGTTTGAGGAACGATTTGGAAGGCACCTTATTCAGTAAATATGTTGAGGTTTCCATGCATAACCCATTGGAATATGGAAGATTCACATAGCTCATCATGGACCGAACCATGTCTAACAAAGTTTTTTCTCCTTTCAGATACCCCATTTAACTGTGGAGTATATGGAGGAGTCCACTGGGAGACTATACCATTTTCTTTGAGATAATCTAGAAACTCTCCATTCAAGTATTACCACCTCGATTCTGATCGAAGAGTTATAATACTGTGTCTTGGTTTGTTTTCCACTTCATGTTTATATGTTTCTTTGACCTTTTCATAAAAGGCTCAGACTGTGGTTTCATCAAATACACATATCCGAATCTAGATCGATCATCTATGAAAAAGTAATGAAGTATGAAAATCCAACATGGCTTGCGTAGACATTGGTCCACATACATCTGTGTGTACCAATTCCTAGCAAATCTGCAGTCCTTTCTCCATGTCCACTAAATGGAGATTTGGTCATTTACCCAATAGAGAGACTCACATGTAGGATATGATTCAAAATCAAAGGGGTCAAGTAACACTTCCTTATGCAATGTACGCAGTCTATTTTCACTATATGACTTACCTACAGTGCCATAAATAGGTCAGATTTCATCATCTCGTTTTCTTTTATTAGTTTGTTCAATGAAGTAAATTATGCTCTACGTCACATACATACGACCATTATTTATAATACCATGTCCATAAAAGAACATTATCTCTAAGGATAGAACATTCATTAGTCTTAATAATAAATGAAAAAAACCATCCAAATCCAACATAGGAATAGAAACAATATTCCTTACAATAGAGGGAACGTAAATAACAATTATTCAAAATAATAGTCTTG